>NW_020441586.1:0-1581 GCF_000699045.2 Agrilus planipennis
AAATTAATAATTTGAAAAATACATGTAAATAAAATGTATTGTAGGGACTGTTGATACATGACCGAGCAGCATGGAAGAGGTTTAGAGCTTATAAGCACAGCATTCGTGGGATCATCCTGGTCCAAGCCTTTCTGGAATCATTAAGGTAAATGCTCTGACACTAATATTCCACAAATATGTAATTCTTCAGTTCTTCATTTCGTCCATCGAAATTCGTAGAAGTCTGACGAAGGCTTTCCGCCCTATTCTCCGGGTTTGTGCAACTATTACACCCTGCACTGTATGATTGTATTACGTACGTATGTATGTGGTATGCTAAAAGCGCGTCTTTTCTTAATAAATTTGAAAACTTTAAATGTCTTTCTATAGGTATTCCGACGAAAAGAACAGGAATAGAATCCTATTTTGAAATTAAAATTACTGTTATACGGTTATAGATACACGTTATTGTTACCAAACAAGAATGGTGACAAATTGACGTTAAAAAAACTCATCCCATTTTCTGCCGGGGATAGACTATAAAAGCTTCGAAATGCGAAAACTTTTCCAGATATTAACGACTTTTCTTGCCGTGCGAAGCAAAACGTTGTTGTTGCGATTTATTCAACTGAAAAGTCAAATTTTCACCGACCAATATAACACCACCCCCTCGCCCCCAACATACATACGTTTTCACGCAAGTTGAATGTCGCCTTCAGCGCCAACCGTTAAAAATCCAATATTCTCGGGCTGTAGAGTAAACATACATTACAGAGACATCATTTATAACGTTTTTAACATGTCATGTCACGCTGTATCTGCTGCTGCACGACGTTACGTCGCGCCGTAGCCAATTCAAATAATGTTTGAATATTTGCAACTGTATAATGTGGCATAATTCTCGATTTTAAATGCATACTCCTCAGAGAGTATATTATAGCTCGTTTATGTTTATGCACTTATCAGTTTGCTATCCATGGCTCATTATCACTGTCACACCTTTTTAATTTATAAATGAATTGCTACTATCCTCACACACCCTAATACCTATCGCACTAATACGTGGATATTTGTAATATGAAACAATCTAATTCGTTCCATTTGTGCCACGGTAAAGGGAATATTAAGACAATTTTTGTAATGTAAAATTATTGATGCAATTTCTGCCCATTATGCTAGTTGTAGTCTACACGTAAAGATAATGGTGTACGGTAGTCGAAAGTTTTAGCGATTATTTTATCCGACCTAACAATATCAGTCTCTGTATGTACCTACTTGATGGTTCATTAAGATTCAATCAATTTTATCTACGTAAAGCTAATAAAGACGCTTTTCAAAAATTGGGCTATTTGTTACATTGAATCATAAAATTAGACCTATAGATACACTCTTTTGAAATAAATATGTATTGTCTATATATCGAAGAACTACATAAAATCGTTTTAAAATATAAAACGCATAAACGTGAACCCGACAGGCTATAACCTCGATTCATACAAGGTCCTGACAGGGACCACCTTATGTGGATATGAGTAGGACTGATGTGCTTTTCTTTACGGAGGACCTGATAAGGAAATGAAAATAAGGACTTAATAGGGAAAT
>NW_020441587.1:0-1644 GCF_000699045.2 Agrilus planipennis
AGTCCTAAGACTGGTTGGACACGTACCTCCACTCTTTCCTATCCTGAGCTAAACTTCGCATTTCCCTAAAACTAGAACAGGTCACATCCTTAACTATTTGCGAACAGTAATCTAACCACTGTTAAAATATTCATTCGATTTTAATTTCATACCTTGTTATTCCGTTTGTTACCTGATAACATCCCCTAGGCACTCTTGTTGATAATTATAAGTATATAAATAGAAACAGCTGCCCTGTGACTGTGGTCACGCTTGGTGGACAGAAATCCACCCCAAGTTCTGATTCTTTTATACCCACAATCTTCGATCAGTGCAGATATCACAGGACTATTGTTTTTCTACGCGGGTTTCAAGAAAAGTTGCCATTGCAAATGGAGTAATGTACGAAATACTCATAAAGTAAAAAATTCTGTAGGTACCATGTACCCAACTGGGAATGATGTCAATGAGTAACTGGGAGTTTATGTTGACTTTGTTAAAGTATTAATACAATTGTTATAATCGATAAACAACTAAAACAGCGACCTAGACTACTCCTGACAACAAACCCTACATGTTTATTGTGAAATTCCATCGAAATTGAAATGTAGATTGGCTTTTCTGAACTTTTCACCACTGTGCTTTCAGTTTCCCGGGTGAAATAGGTGGCAGATAGTTGTTCATTTGGTAGCGCATTACACACACACACACAAGGTCTCGTTTGGTTATCTTGTTCGAAACGTTTTAACCTCCCACTTCCCAACTCATCGCTGCCATTTCAAGACCAGATCCGAATCAAATCTGCATAAATGAATGCGACAATTAGCGGAGTCATGCGTCAGTAAAATCCGCGACCGGAGAAACTTATTCTCTCATTGCACTTTCGTGATCGCTACTTTATTCGAATTGCAGCTCCGAAGTTGGTCGTGTTATAAGCTCATTCGAAAGCTCGGATTAGGAAATGAAATGAATTGAAGATGATTTCGAACTTTCTAGTCTTGTGGCTGCCATTAACTCCAACTATATGAAGTGGAGTGCTCGTATTTCGCAGACATGTCTCACAATCTTTTCAGACGCTCTTAAAGGATTGAGGAATATTTGCACTGGTGAAAATAACGTTTTTTGTTATTAGATACTTCTTTAATGATACGTTCTTTTGCCTTAAAAATGAGGTTAATAGAAGGAGAGTCCTCAGGCCTCTAGGTAGATACTACAGCCTGACAAAATACTGTTAATTCTGAAACGAAAGCTTTCAGTAGTCATTCTTTTCAGCACAAAAGAGTATTGGGGCATCTTATGTAAGTATGCCATTTTCTGAAGAAAAAAATGTTCTTGAAGTATATACATTATAGGCCTAATTCGATGACTTTACAATGAATTTAATTAATTCTGCGTCTTATTTAGTATGCAATTTGAAGATTTGAGACTACACAGTATTGTCATAGGTATTGCAGATATAATTTCATTTTCTCTTGTGTCTGCAATTTATGCGCTGTAAAATCAGCATGACCCACAAAAGTCAAAGTGCATAAAAAGTATAAAAAAAATACTCAAATTGGGATCCGTCAAATGGGCATACACCATCTGGTGGCAAAATTTATAACTCGAATGAGGGAAAATTTACATAGGAACTTTGCACGCAAATTGTAAAAATGTTTATTAAAA
>NW_020441588.1:0-1688 GCF_000699045.2 Agrilus planipennis
TTTGTCGTTGTGAGTCTTAGAAGTTAATTTGTTAAACCCACGAACATTACAGTATCATATTTAAAAATTAAGACAGACTGTAAGTAAAATTACAATTTCTTTATGCGAACAGAAATTACCGCCGGTAGGTGGTGTCTGGCAGTGTTGATCATTAATTTTGAACAATATTCTGTGAAACACTATGTAAAAATCAGCGCTCAGACTTTAATAAAAATCTTCAGCAAACGGCAAAAGCGGGTCATTGTCTATTAAAAAGCGCACATCGGCATTGGCTTGTTTTTTTTTTCTGAGAAAATCAACTGTGTATTTCTATTTCTTTTTCACATTTGCTTATTAAATACTAATACTGTTAGTGAAGAGTATTTAAAATTCATTCTGTTAATGGCCACAGTTTCTGAACCGTTACAACGTTCAACTGAAACTTTTTGGAATCAGACAGAGGAAAAAAACGTTCTAAGAATATATAGTGACGCAAACACGATAAAAAAATTGAATTGTCCAACATGATGATTTAATTTCGTATTTCATTGTATCACTTGTTATGCATAAATTACTAGACTGCATAAATTACTTACTCGCGAAGACTTGTCCTGGACAGTAATGAAAATGCATCTGTCAGGTTGAAGACGGTATCGAAAATGACGTATCTGACTAAGCAGTTAGTTTATACATTAGAAAAAATAATAAGGGATATGAAGCAGAGGATAGCGCGGGGTCGTGTTGCCTTTAATAAAAAGAAGTCACTTCTCTGCTCGCGAACGGTTAATTTAGAAATTCGAAAAAGGTGGTTAAAGGGGTATGTTTGGATCACGGCGTTGTACGGGTGCTAAACATGGACGGTGGGCGCGGCGGAAAAGAGAAGGTTAGAAGCCTTCGAAATGTGGTGTTATAGACGGATAATGAGGATAACGTGGGTAGAAAAGGTTAGAAATGAAGAGGTATTAGAAAGAATAGGAGAACAGAGGACTCTGTGGAAGTCAATAAAAAATAGGCGAGATAGGCTGGTAGGACACGTTCTCAGGCATGAAAGTCTAGTTAGAGACATGTTAGAGGCAGAAACAGGAGTTAGGAGGGGTAGATGTAGACCTAGATTAGAATACTGTTCGCAAATAGTTAAGAATGCGGGCTGTTCTAGTTTTAGGGAAATGCGAAGTTTAGCTCAGGATAGGAAAGAGTGGAAGTACGTGTCCAACCAGTGTTAGAACTGACGACCTTATGATGACGACGATGATGAATGGTACCCTACGACCTTTTCTATACCAATGACAATGCGTTTACAAAATTTCATAATTATCTGTTAAGTAGTCAAGGCGTTAAATGGTAGCAAAGAAACTCACATTCACCTTTATAATTTTAATTAGGATTACAAATTTCTATGTAGAATATTTCAAGTGATATCCACATGAGTTTATCATTCTCGAGCTGTTTGTTTTGACGTTTTAGAACTATTTTAACTTTTTAAGACTGAGGCTAACGGTTCCTCTGAGATAATTAATATTCTATCAACACCTGAAGAGTATGTGATTATTTTTGGAAACTGGAGGAACACATAAATGCAAACTACACATATACATTACTAAAAGAAAACAGTTTAAAATTTTGCAATACATTTTATTGACAGTCGGCTGATACTCTCTTTAAATAGTCGTCAAAAATCAAAAATTTTAATAAAGTGGGTTGAAAAAATT
>NW_020441589.1:0-1574 GCF_000699045.2 Agrilus planipennis
ATTATAAACAAATGGGATAATAGTTTCCCATTAAACTTGTGGGACTCCTTGTACGTATCCAAGTCTTTTTGAATTTAACACTGGTTTATTAATCAGTTTGTTATTGAAAAATACAAGGAATTTTTTTAATTACAATGAACCTTCCTCACCTGCAGTTTCCAATTAAAACATCAAATTCGTTGTCACATGTGGATTACGGGAAACCAATAAATAATCCTGCAGATTATAGAACTATCACCAAAACCTCTCATGACTACTACCCGGAGATTCCTCAAAATTTAGATTGCGTACGAACTTTTTGAAGTAATAAAAAAAAAGGTTGTATCTTGGAAATCATCTATTTGTAGAGAGTAGCATTAAAAGTAAGACCGGGTTTATCACTGTCCGATCCCACTACTAAGGATGCCGTAAAAGAATCCGAATATGGAAGGAATTTTGTAAAAAAATACTATCAAAAAAATATCGATGAATTCTATCCTAAATGTGGAACTTATGCAGATGTGCACTATACAAGAAATGTCCAAGAAAAGGTAAAATAAAAAGGACAAGTTTAGGTTTTGTATACATATGCGGACGTTCAAATTATTTTAGATATTTCAAAATCCACCAAAACCAAGATCCCATTTTCTATCGGAAATGCACGAAAGTTATACCTTGAAACAGCCCATAGCCGATGATGAAATTGTTTATCCGCCAGAACCTTATGCAAAATGTGAGGAAAGTAATTTTTACTCTTATTGAATTTTTTCAAAATTTATTCATCTTTTCGGCCGTTAGGTGAAAGCACTTGGCCGTGATGAACAACCGAAAATTAGACCTGAGGAAAAAGGGTACTATAAATGGCTTGACCCTTATATGACCACCTACGCTTCTACTCATTTTCCATTTACTAAAGAACATTGGGAAGGTATTTCCAAAAAGGATATTATTACTTACTACGACATAATAAAAGCACCCAAGGTAAACGTGCGCATTTAAAAACCCACGTTTTGTGGTATTTTGTTATAGAACTAACAAAATATATGTTCGATATTTTAATGAGTGGGTTGTATAAATATAATAAAAATTGGCATTGCTTATTTTTAGGCCAAAGGTTTTGGACCTAAAAATCCTCCGGACATATCCCCTATGGTTCCTTCAAAAAAAAATTACATGCAAGATAATATGCCATTTAAACTAAAAATTCAAGAACGTCTTGTTCATGTCTCGCCAAAACCTGTGCCACATAGGTAAGAAAACTAGTAAAACCTTAATATATATTTTTTTACATTTCCAGTCGTAAATTTCCGTTCCATTAGTGAAGAAAACAGATAAATTGAATTTAATAAAAAAGACCCAAGGGATTGTTGACCATTTCAAGTTTCGAATTGTTAAAAGATAAATGTTGAATACTAAAATTTAGTAATTTGAAAATTTTTAGCGGATACAGAACTACATCTTCTGAAGTTTACGTTCCTCCAACCAATTATCCGTTATGGACATATCTTAACAACCCTGGTGTAGATTACCCTGAAGCACTGACTGGAACAAGTAAGTTCCAAGATTTATGTCCACCAGGAATGTATAAAACAGAA
>NW_020441590.1:0-1619 GCF_000699045.2 Agrilus planipennis
CCGGCCTCCCGGCCGGTACCGCTGCAACCGCTATGTCCCTGCATTTTAAATCTGTAATATCTTCGAAAATATTCATTTAAATTACATGCTGTAAAAGGCCATATTGATGTATATTAAATGCACAATGTATTTAAGGTACTTAATTGGATAAGAATTAATGCTGTATTGCCTACGTAAATAAGTCATTATTTCTCATAAAAAGTAAAGGATAAAAATGGTTATTGTGGGTTATCCCTAAGAGATAGACATATTAAGACCCTTTTAAGATGTACAATATTGTAGTACATTATTTTGATCTATCTCGTACGGTTCAGCCAGCGTTTGCAATATAAGAGCAAAAAATGCGTTTATTTACGACATCACATTACAAACCTCTAAAATTATCAGTGTTTCCCTACTATATTATGTATGTATTATACATGTAAACCTTCCTCTTGAATCACTCTATCTTTAAAAAAAAACGCATCAAAATCCGTCGCGTAGTTTTAAAGATTTAAGCATACATAGGGACAGACAGCGGGAAAGCGACTTTGTTTTATACTATGTAGTGATACGCAAATAAAATTATTATAAATAAAATAACTGAACAAGCAACTAACATCTTAACAATAAATGAATTTCGAAAAAATAATCATTATTTTAAAATTTTTGTTGTTCTTGTACTGAAGAACGGTTACGAATGAGAACAAAAGAAAATGCTTTTAAAGGGAACAGTCGAATATTTGGAAAGGCCAGCATCAAGGGCGGAGGTGGCTGTGATATAAACATCTGCAGAACATCCGCTGTATTTCATTACAAGCCGCTACTGGCCAATAGCAATCTTTTAATATACATAGAAATTGTATATTTCGAGTTAGGAATAGAAAGAATTAGGTACCTTCTTCCGAGTCAATTTTTTGATACAGTTCTATCGCAAGTACGATTTCAGGGACGAAAGTACGACATAACCTCCCAGGTAAGAAATCGCATTTAGTGTTTGCTACCCCAACCGAAACCGAATGTTGCACTTTCGTCCCTGAAATCAAGGAAAAACATCGGTACCTACTTTCGGCAGGGGAACAACTTCATTGATGCTAGTATGACCAGTTAATAAATTGTCACTTTTTTGATGTTCTTGAGAGAATTGTACAGTTTTTATGTCATAATATCCTGAATTATAAAATATTCCACGAGTCTGATCATAAATTTCGTAAAACGCCTAATAGTCTCAAAAATGGCGGCTTGGTTCGTACTAAGTACCTGGCTGTTGTATTGCATTGGACTTTCTCATCCTTGAAGTTAGAAGAAGTCGTACTTTCATTGCAGTTATTTAGTAATGAATAAAATAGGCTTCTAGAGTTTAAAGAACTCCGAGAGCGGCTTTTTACGCGAATGAAATTTGTTTATAGGAAAGATCCAAAAATAGTTTTGTCATTATAACTGAAAAAGTTTCCGTGAAACAGCTTGTTTATATATTGATAAACTCTTCTTTCTTCACTGTTACCTACTCATCGCGTTCATCTGAAAACCGCGTTTCATAAACATATCGAATTCCATTTCACAAAAAACTAACCAGAAATCATAACATGAAAATTTCTTTTAATTTTTGCTTTGATGTTGGATTTGTAGTAGTGGGTACA
>NW_020441591.1:0-1572 GCF_000699045.2 Agrilus planipennis
TTGCATTTAATGTATACGTATATTGTATGAAACATTCATTTTAAACAAGCAAGGGAAGAACTAGATTACCATTATAGAGGTCAAAGAAAATGTTTCTCCAAAATTAAAAGAGTTTTATAGATGCGAATTAAACAATATTGTTTTAAAAGGTCAGAAAACTCTAAAAGTGGTCGTTTATTTTATAGATATTCTACTCCGCTTTAGATCAGGCTTATCACGGTAAACATCCCCTAAAAGGGACCACGACCGATGTCCTGGCCGAGATTCAAAGTAATTATTATAGTTTGCCTTATGTACCTCACACTGCATGGCAGTTACGGTTTAGTCATTTGGTGGGTTATGGAGCGAAATATTATGCGTATTTAGTGTCGCGAGCCCTAGCCTCTTGGATCTGGCAAAAATATTTTCTGGAAAATCCTTTGAGTCGAGAAAGCGGTGAGATATATAGGCGAGATTGTTTATCGCACGGGGGCGGAAAACCTCCGACTGAATTAGTTTCTGACTTTCTAAAGAAAAAACCCACCCCCGAAATGCTAGCTGAATCCCTTGTAAATGAAGTAGAAACAAACACTAAATACATGGATCGCGTAATAAACAACTTGACTACATGATAATTAGTAATTATCATGACAACGATATTGTGGCAATTATTTATTTATTGAAATTGTAAATATACTTATCGTTTTTTTTAACTGTTTACTGTTAGAGGAAGCAGTAAGTCCTAACAGAAAAAGAAAAATGGTAGAAATATTTGATGATCTCTCGGATACATTATGTAGCTATTATGTATACAGCTCCAAATGGTTTAGATTTTTAATACTTTTACAAACAATTTTTATGTTAATTTTAAACTATGTATGTGGATATGGTTTTCAAGAATTCGAAGTTAACATATTTTTATTGAAGAAACGTATTTTTGGAAGAGGATTTTAATGTCTACTAATTAAATCCTTTTTTATAAATACACTAATTTCAGAAAAACCACATCAATTCTTTTATCTACAAAACTGTTATGATAAAACCATTCACAGTTTATTAAGAACACCCTGTACATAACAATCTGTTTATTATGATTTGCACAGCTTGGCGACTGTAGACACTATCTACATTACGATTTTATCTCTATAACTTGTCGTCTCTATGGTAATACCATGGAGATTAAAAAGATGTTTTGTAACCATAGATTAATTCGTAACCTATGAAAAGTGCGACGATATCAACAAATTAAAGTAATAGTTTTATCTAAAATTGTAATAGAACTCAAGACAAAATTAATTAAAATGCATTAACTCACTCAAGAAAAAATGAATCGACAGTTTTTAAAACCACTACTATCACACAAAACTGCCTGTACTAAATTTCAAGTTTCAAATAAGGGGTTAAGTACATGGAGCCCTTTGGCAATTGCTTTTAACACAAGACCTATTAAGAAGCATAAGTTTAATTTATCTAATGAAAACACGGTAGGTAACAAATGCAAAAATTAAATCTATTTGTTCTAAATAATAGACTTATTTTAGGGACTGTTTAATGTTCCTGAACTGCAGGCTGCTGAAGGCTTTTATGCTCTTA
>NW_020441592.1:0-1601 GCF_000699045.2 Agrilus planipennis
GGAATCCGAAAATTTTAACCCTAATTAATAACAGGTATATGGGAGGGAACTAGGCATTATCCCCTACAAGTATGCGTCTATTGCTTATCCCATGAATTAAGCTTTACGAGAAGCAAGAATATTGCTTATTTCATGAATTAGGCAAAATTTTATAGACAATTACACGTATGATAAAAATAGAACATTATCTACATTTTTTTTGTAGTTGTTAAATAATTCAACTGGTTTTTTATCATTTCATTTTGTTCGTTATTTATCTTATTCTCTCAATCAAAATTTTGTTATCCATCTAATAAAGATGTTTCATATACTCAAAATACTTGTTGAAGTATATGTGTTCATCAATCCATCAAAAGGCTAAAGTGTAGGTACTATTTAAGTATCGTCAAATACTTGTCACTCAATCTCTACTGTGTTCTCTTCTTATTGTTATTACAAAACTGTTTATATTATATTCGCGCCTTCTAATGGCTAATGATAATTATTTATACCGTTTTTGATAACTGTAAATCAGTATAATACTATATTATTATTTGTCTGCGGTTTTGATTTGTTCTTTATGTCTATGTACGGCTCATTTTATTGGCGGTTTATTCTTCCTAGATACGAGTATTTATTTTACAAACAGTGAAGTATATATTTGATTATATTGAAATTTTGTATGTTGGTCTTTTTTCTTTGGACACGTTCGTGTAAAGTGCGTACGTACTTGAGAATACACATATAGCGTATACGTTTTCACTTAGGAAATTACTTATATTGTACCCATTATTTTTCCATTTATGCCAAATGGTTTTGAATGAAATTTACAAATTTTCCATTGATTCTCATTGGAGTTCAACGGAAATTTTTCTTACGAGTTAACTTATACATATTGCATTGGCTTAAGAGTTTACGTTTTCCTCCTTAAATAAGGAGGATAAAGAGGAAAAATTCGGCGTAAGTAGGTAAATGTACCTTGGGTATACAAGTACGCATGTATAGGTACATATCCACATACCAACGTGTTCTTCACTCTTTTCAAACTCTTTAATAGGCATGTCCGATTCCTACTGTAGGAACGTGACACACCGTTATTCTTTATTATTCCATGTAGACTCCTTTTTCATGTCGTTTTGTATGTTCATATGTCGAAACGGCAGCAAAACGCGATTCACGGTCTTTGTCGTATGACTCACACATTTTCTCAAACTTACTATAGTGTAGCTACAAAAGAAAACGGGCTTAAATGCAATTATTATTGTCTCGTTTCCTTCATATACATATGTATGTATCGGCGCAGTTATTATTTGTGAAATAACAAATAGGTCGCATTTATTAAGTGATTTTCCAAATGAAACATAAATTGAATTTGTTCAGATACAATAAAAATAAAACTGGAATTACTAATGAATGTATTAGCTATTTTTTAAAATGTTGACAGCTAACGTATTCGAAAAAGGTTATTAAAGGTGTATGTTTGGAGCACGGCGCTGTACGGGTGCGAAACATAGACAGTGGGCGCGGCGGAAAATAAAAGGTTAGAAGCGTTCGAAATGTGGTGTTATAGGCGGATGATGAGGATAACTTGGGTAGAAAAGGTTATAAATGAAGAGGTATTA
>NW_020441593.1:0-1582 GCF_000699045.2 Agrilus planipennis
GCTTTAGAACAAAGCTTTATCTATCTTACTACAAAATTTCAAACTCCTGTTCCAAATATTAAACTCATGATATCTAGAACCGATAAGCATGTTTTACTCTACGGCGTGTGTACTACTGAATCCCTCAATGTATCGGCATCTTTTGAGTATGTACAGTTGGTACGTGCCAAAGCGGCTTTTATAAAGAATCTAACCGAGTAGAAAATGATTCTATGTATATATCAGCATCTTTTGAGTACTATTGACTTGTGCCCAGGCGACTTTTATAAAAGATAACCCGACTGGACTAATTTCAAAATTTAAAAAAAGAAAAAATCGCTAAATTATTTAAACTCTTGCCTAAAGCTGATTATAACGATTAATTTTAATTGCAAATTTCTCAATAAATTGACTTTATTTTGATACATATTGGTTTTATTTTGGGCCCTTAGAACGTATCCCCTATGATTCCATAATAAAGAGCTTTTACTGTATTAGAGATGCACTAGGTAGCGATTTTGACGGGACCAAATAACCGGGTACATTTTAAACATAATTTAGTAAAAAAACTGATTTATTTTTCCTTTTGCGTTTTATTGTAAGGCACTTTTATAGACGACGTTTTTACAAGGCGTCTTGACCCAATGTTAATTAAACTATCATTGTTTCGTTGAATAAATGTTTTCTACCCAACAGCCCGTAATAATGCCCGTTTTATATGAATGGAGCAGGTGACTTGAGAGGTCGTTTTTTACATGTCTACGTATAAAAAACCGGTAGGTTTCCGGACGAGATCATCAGACATGAACGTTCAAAAGAGATGAAGATTTGTGAAACACGATATACAAACATACATACATGCATATAATGTAAAGACACATTGACCATCTGAAATGTTGAAACAATATAAGCGTGAAGGGGATGTCTGCTTGGATAAGGTTACCTTCCTGAAAGTAATACTTTTAAGAGCTGCTGTTACTAATTGCTCGTTATCTAGTGACCGTTTACCGAGTTTAGGTGCCCTACTCTGCATTAGCAATAATAATTTTTTAATTATTCAATCAATGCAAATAATTTATCACAGATATATGGAGTATCGCGTAAATAATCTATATGGTAAACTCCCACATCTTCCAAAAAATTGAATTTTGTGTTCACTAAAAGTTCTATAGGTTTCGAATATGTTGGTCTTGCGAGCTACGGCTATAAATTATAAATAAAAGAGTTTTTTAATGTTTCTTTGCGCAGAAGGTACTTAAACATTAAATGCGCAATTATACGTATTTTGTGTACCGCGTGGGACATCTACAGGCAACTTAGAATCTCGTGGGTCATGTACTGTGATTGCGCAATGACCACATTCCGCTTGTTTATTGATGTAGCGATGTGACCTTCAGTTTGACCGGCGCAAAGTAGAAAGGAATAGCACTAGGCCAGAAAAGAAAGGAGACAACTCTCGGCCAAACTCTTAACCGGTGAGGAACGTATAATCCGTACAGTACTGCACAGAAAAATTGACCATTTTATACACTACAATTGCATTACTCAAATGTGCTGTTATTGGTACCATTTACTACTGAAAATATCAACGAGATGTTTATTT
>NW_020441594.1:0-1611 GCF_000699045.2 Agrilus planipennis
CTCTGAATTAACAATTTTATCGTTCGAGTCTCTCATACAGAGACTGTGAGAGATCCATAAAAACACCTAGGCAATAACTGAGAGACTGTGAAAAAATGTGAGAGACGCTCACAGAGACGCTGAAAGACTCTGAGAGACTGAAAATTTTTGTCTAGGGAAAATGTGTTTTTTTCCGTAAATCACTTCCAATTCGTGAATGAGGGAAGTGACTAGTTTTAACTGGATACCTTTCTCGTAGATTGTTTTATTCCAATTTCCTAGGTAATTCTGAGGTACGAATGTTTGTTGTTGGGTGTTGTAGTATCACAACTTGATGAATAGGAATGTTTCCAAGCCGTTAGTACGGTATAACACAAGCATTTATCTTCTAGTCGAGAAGATTTTCGGGTCGGTTACGGACTTACGATTGTATGTAGGTAACTACGGTTGGTTGGAAATCTAATTCGTTTTCTCCAACAACTTGTTGATTTTTATACTAGTGGAAAAGAACACGTCATTAGTTATCAAATAGAATGTAGTGAACAAAAAAACAGAATCAATGATGGAAAAAAAACGACCGCCATCTCAGATTAATTTACACTTTATGTACCTAAGGGTTTTATTAGAAATATAGAAGAGATTCTAATCTTTTAATGTAGTACAGGAAATATAATAGTAATACTAATGTTTTGATGTCAGAAGTACCTAGAACTCGTTAGAAGCTCGCCGTCGACTCACACACGCTCGCTTAAGTCTCACACCGTGTGTTCTTTTTGGTAATTGATTTGTAATAAACTATTTAATTTCATATCTATGCTCATAAAAGGGTTCATTTTGATAGGCAATATCATTTTATTTTCTTTTGATAACATTCTTCGATATAGATGAGACATTCTAATGATTTATTGTTTATTAACCAGTGGCCAATATTGTATAGAGAACGGAGTTGATAGCAGTAGATGATCGTAAAGCAGAAAATATAATAGAAGTGTTCATGTTCTAATGACCGAAGCATCTAGTAGGTACTCGTCAAGAGCTCACCGTCGACGAAGACAAGCTCGCGTAAGTCTCACACCGCCTACACCATTCTTTTTGGTAATTGTTTCGTAATAAACTATTTAGCTTCATATCTATACTCATTAAGGAGTTCATTTTGATGGGCATGTATCATTTTACGTTCTTTTGAGAACATTCTTCGATATAGATGAGGCATTCTNCAGACAATCTCGCTTAAGTCTCACACTGCCTACACCATTCTTTTTGGTAATTGTTTCGTAATAAACTATTTAGCTTCATATCTATACTCATTAAGGAGTTCATTTTGATGGGCATGTATCATTTTACGTTCTTTTGAGAACATTCTTCGATATAGATGAGACATTCTAATGATTTATTGTTTATTAACCAGTGGCCAATATTGTATAGAGAACGGAGTTGATAGCAGAAGATGATCGTAAAGCAGAAAATATAATAGAAGTGTTCATGCTTTAATGACAGAAGTATCTAGTAGGTACTCGTCAAGAGCTTACCGTCAACACAGACAATCTCGCTTAAGTCTCACACTGCCTACACCATTCTTTTTGGTAATTGTTTTGTAATAAACTATTTAGCTTCATATCTATACTCATTAAG
>NW_020441595.1:0-1573 GCF_000699045.2 Agrilus planipennis
TGCCTTTTTCTTTTCTGTTTTTGAACACTCTGTAGAAAACATGAATATTTTGATTAAGAAAAAAATTAACTAATTTTCCCTGTCCCCATCCAACTCCATATAAATAATAAACTTGTATTGTATAACTTCCAAATAAGTTATAGTATGTGGTGAAACAATTGTTTAACACAATAACAAGTTACTGATCGCTGTTTCCATTATTTTTGCAAAGTTGCTACAATATTTTTTAATGATTAATATTAATTCTTGACGTTCTTTAAGCAAACATCATACAAAAAAAATTAATTAGCTCGTTCAAAAACCTGCGTTTGTAGTCTCATACACCCTGCGGTTTGTACCAAAGGTTTTCGCTCTTAGCAATAACACTGTTGATATAGAATTTATGCCAAGTTTACTGAACTCAGTGTTCTGGTTAATATCAAAGGTTCGTTAAATTTTCTTCCAAGTAATAAGAATTGTTCAAATCGATAGCAAAGGGCCAATCACCACACAATCGTATCGATTGGATGAACTGCCCTATGGGACGCGTTCTTGGGTCAGACGGGAAAATAACAATAATGAATACAAAATAACTAATAGCTATAATGTTATATATAAAAAACATTATGAGTGCTGTCAGCACAGGGCAAAGTAGTATTACGTAAATGAAAGTTAGTATCAGTAATTTCTTGTGTGAAGTGTACGATGTGTTGCATACCTATTTAGAAACAATTCCTTTAAATTTTAATCATTGATTACTATATTAAAAAACCATAATGGCCGCCTTCAGTGACAATTTGACAACAATTGAAAAAGAATGATGGCCGACAACTGCAACAATTAGAAAAGAATGATGGCCGACACTACGTCATAGTAGACAGGAGGGAAGAACTAGTATGATGAATAAATTTATATATCTTAAAAAATGTAGCAGATTAGAGAAATAAGAAATAATTAATATTAACCATCTACAAGTCGTTTTATATAAAACTGTTTTAAAATACTACATGTATTTAAAATGTTTTGTTCTAAAATATGCGTTTTACTAGCGATAAAACAAAGTATTGAAAACTAGTATTAGGCAAAGAAATCGCAGTGATAATTTTTTACTTTAATTTTTTTAACACATTAACACTTTATTTAACTTGTTTTTTACCACTGTTGAGTGATTTTTCATCCCTCGTAAAAACTACACGCAGTATTCTTTTTTTGTGATAGATATAAACCATAATCTTGATGTTCCGCGAAATTCACTACATAGTGCATATGAAAGAAAATTGTGAATTTATTTAACGAATTAAAAACATAATAAAATTAGCTATTACTAAAGAAATTTTTCAAAAACAATATAATTTCAAAATTCTTTAAATTTGGAATTACTTTTTGAGCTTGGACATTTATTGCAATAACGTTCTAAAGCCACATTGAATCACAGCGTTTTTCAAGTAATTATTATAATTATGTTCATGTGGTAATGTACTTTTCATTTTTTAAAGGTGTTTATGATTAAATATCTCATGAACATGATCGTGGGAATTGCATCCAGTGTTTGGATTTGGTCTGGCAAAACGGTACACAGTTGGAAAATGTTCTT
>NW_020441596.1:0-1570 GCF_000699045.2 Agrilus planipennis
AAATAAACTATTTAATTTTACACATCTTACCCTTTGTTTCTCAATGAGTTGGTACTGGATAGAACTACTCTAACGTCCGCACAGTCAGCGATAGATTTAAACGAAGATAATGACACAGTGGCAGAATTATATCCGTTATTAAATATAAAAACGTAGGTGTCGTTACCATCCAATTCCCTTGTAAATGCAAAAACATTAGTATCTAAAACCTCTATGTTCAAGTTTCCGAAAATGAAAGTGTTTTCTTTCCTCAATTTCATTAGATCTTGGTAGATATGGAAGTGACTTTTTACCCCGTCTCTACTTTGTAGTTCAAGATTGTTTGTTCTATATTTTGAACTGACTGGCAGCCAAGTTTTATTCGCTGTACTAAATCCTGCGTTAACCGTAGAGTCCCAGTGGAACGGAGTCCTCTGAAAATCTCTGCTTGTACTCTGGAAGTTTTCCCTGGCTGACTGGCATGCTATTGAATCTTGTCCTTCTTCCCATGTTACTTCTCCGTCTTCCATTCCAATTTCTTCTCCATTATAAGTGTTAGCTATACCCGGTAGAAGGGTTATCAACATGTTGTATCCATCCACATTTTCAACCCCTTGACGGGTGGCTACTCTATGTCTGTCGTGATTACCCAACTAAAACGCAACAAAAAACGATTCCCAATCACGTAAAATCTCTATAGTAAAATTCCTTAAATGGAAAATCAATTTGTAATCTTATAACAAAACAATCGATTAATACAGGAAAATTAGCAAAAACACCTTTTATAGATTTTTAACGTTTTTATGTGGAATTTTAAGTTTTATTGTTTTAATAATGAAATCGATTATAAAATTCAATCTTAGGAGTTGAATGAGATATCTGGATAACTATTCTTACCACCCAATTAGCTACAAATCTTCTTGGCATGTTTTGAAACCATGTGTTTATTACTGAAACGACCTGGTTGGCAGTACTGTTATTTGTAGTATTGATTATCAGATAGAAATTGAAAGTAAAATGAGCTCCATCGACTGTTTCATTACCATAGTAGAGCATAGTGCTGTTTATAGGGGTGTATGCCTCGGTCATGAGTACCCTATCGAAACAGAGATTTTCAAATACACAAAATCCGTGCGAATGGAAAATAGACATACAAACAAGAATTGCTTTTTTTATAAAAAAAAAAATCTGCCACTATCTTCACTTTACAAGATAAATTACAAAGTATTGGTACCAGCGTAAGTTTTCGAAATGTTCCAAAAAGGGGCACGATTTCTTATATTATTGGTTTGGAAGAAGCAGTTCTTATAATATGGCTATTGATTTACATCTCCTGCCATTAACACGTGGCTGTTACCTGGTATCTCCGCCGTTCTGTTTATTGTAATCGTCAATAACTTGTCGCCATTGATAAATCATATCATACGTTTCTGGTTGATTCTGAACATAACTACGTGACACATTATCAGGCGGCGGTGCATCTTGAAAATCGGCATGTTCGAACAAATAGGGAGCTGCGTCAATTCTGAACCCATCTACGCCCTTGTCTAGCCAAAAGACCAGTACGTCCTTTCAAAAAAAAAAAAATGAA
>NW_020441597.1:0-1568 GCF_000699045.2 Agrilus planipennis
TAGATATAGTAATATTAACAAACAGTTTCTGTGGTTTAATTCTCCCATGTCCGAATTAATAATAACCTTGATGTATGTTAATTATTCAGAATTTTAAGCTTTTATAAAGTTATTAGGTAACTAATTAACTACAATTTGTAGTTATTTTGTACCAAAAGATGACATAATGTGTACTTTGCATACGTATACATAATGCAGTCAACTAATTTCATTCAGGTGTTTAAAGAAAACGAAAAGATGGCTTAGATGATATAGACTACTGCTCATATAAGAAAAGAAAAAAACAGTTAGAATGTACTTATTGTTCATATTATATAGGAACGTAAGAAGTTTTAGTTATAAAACCGTTGTGAAAAATTGACATCATCTTTCGTTGGCATGAGGGTGGGAAATTTTAATTTTCATTTGAGATAATTCAAAATTACAGCTAGTTTTCCCTTTCTTATGGAAAAGAATGTGCATGACTTTTTTACAAGGACTTTATAACTGAAAGCTCGGATAATTCCTCAATGTTTAGACAGAAGATTAAAAATTCATTGCGTTGTTACTATATGCACTTAAAAAAGGAGTACATTAGTCATCTTTTTAATCAATTGCTATCTTTGATAAAGAAGCATCTATCTCCGTTACTATTATTACTTTATTACATCTTTATACGCTCATCATAATTTTTTCAAATAAAACTAATTCTAGACAAACTTAACTTATTATCGTCAACCAACTCATCGATTTAGGGATCTCAAACTCCACATTATGACAAAAATGTTAAATTTCTTCGAATTTCATACTTTGACAACGCAAATACACGATTAAATAAAAAGAACACGACCAACATCAAAACAAAAATAGTCTAAACTATTATAAAAATATACGCAGGTACACAACTTCACGATAATGTTGACTTGTGGGCTTATCGCATTCTTTTGGTATAATAAAATTTGACCAAACGAACAAGAAATTGAATTCTTTAAACATTAAACGAATGAAATTAAGAAACTAGGTAAATGCAGTTTAACATTTTAGAAGTAACTTATCGTTAATTATAAAAAATTTGAGCACAATTAAAGTTTTTTGATAAATTAATAAACAGTTTCTGTGGTTTGATTTTCTTGTTCCCGAATTATTAATTGCCTTGATGTAGAATATACGGATGCACACAATTTTAAAATCTGTCCATTTTAGTTACTCAGAATTTGAATCTTTTATAAAATTATTAGTCTCTCGTCTGTAGTTATTTTGTACCAAAAGATGACATAGTAGACAGTCATTTTCTGGTATTCCTTAAATGAAATTAATTGACACTGCATTATGTGCATGTGTTAGATATGTAATACGGGGATAAAAGATCATAATAAGCTTTGCTTATTTTGCAATATAAAAGCTTCGTCATAATATATACTTTTCACTCTAGCGGTACACTAGATCTTACACCGTATGTGTATTGTAACGTTCCTCAATATTTTTTTTTTAAATACTTCCTTTATCTGGGCTTATAACATATGTACCTATAGGTATAACTCGCTAACAGTTTTTTGCCTGCATATTTAGCATATCACCTTTCTCTATCA
>NW_020441598.1:0-1565 GCF_000699045.2 Agrilus planipennis
TTAAGGTTTAATGGTTTATGTTCATATTTATTACTTATACTGGTTTATCTAATCGTTTCAAGATTTTTCATTTTCGTTCTTTTGTATTATTTACTTGTTATTTAAATCATTTTCTTATTCATAATTCAGTCAATAAACATTATATATTACGCGTCTAAAGATAACCAGCGATAAAAATTAATAATGCCATACACGACCGCCATTAAACGAATTTTATGCAGACATTTTGAGAAAAAAAAGTGTCGTAACCGAAAAGAACCGTTCCCAATTGAATTTATACGGTTCTTCAAAGTCAATGTTTCACAAAAGTTTAAGGTTTGGTATTTCAATTTACCGAAACAAAATAAAAAGAATAAAGCGCCGGATGCAATTCTCCCTGTTTAAATTATAAATATTTTTATGTGCAAAGTAAAATTAGATACCTAGTAAATACGTGGTAAATTTCGGGCTAATTTAAATGCCATAAAGGCTGTCATTACTATTTATTGTGGGGACCAATCTTGAGGGACCTTTCGATGGCACGTAAAGTAAAAGGTGTTTTTTTTTTGTTAATAACATATGTTAATCGACTTGATTTTGTCTTGTATGGTGTTTGAGATGTGGTATAATGAATCCTTGACAGGAACACGGTCGGATATATCGAATAAGGCGAGGGACCTAGCCCCAACGTAGCCGATCAAAGATCTAGTGTGTTGGCTAGTTCAAAAGTGGCCGCTGATTGGTCAACGTTGATTGTGTCGGCGGGTTCTTTTGTCAGTGCATCATGCTTCATTTCTTTCTGTCTGCTAACCTCCTGAATCGGCTCTTTTTCGTCTTTTTTTAACATCAACTCATCTCCAATACACGATCTTGATCTTTTAATTCTTTTTATTAAAAAAACAAATTGATCGAGATCGAATAAGGTCCGTTTTTTTTTTAATTTACCTAATTCAAAAAAATTCACCACACACTCGACTTCTCAAACTATCTCACTAAACCAGTGATGGGGAACGTGCGGAGTCCATCAGTTTCATAAAAATATTTAATGATGAAGATAGCGACAGTTTGAAAACTAATAAAATTAAGTAAATAACATACTGCCATCTCTTGAACGTAACAATAATTAGAATGCTGTAACACTGGCGGTTTTCACAGCCTGAAATTTAAGTCGCCTCAAACTGATAAAACTATACAAAAACCACAATAATTTATGGGTATATCAAGCTATAATGCCTAATTTGCATGAGGCCTCTAATGGCAAAAAGGTCACCCACCTCTGCATTAAACCATTTAACGTAGAACGTAGAAACTCGTTTGGCACCAAGAATTAACTTCCAAAAAAAAGTCGTAATTTAGAGTTATTGTAAATTTCCCATCCCTATTGTGTCCAGAAGAAAGGAAGGCAAAGTGTTTAAAGTTAGGTGGTCTGTCACTATGATAGTCAATCACACAAGAAATGTCCTAACACCCATTTGTCACTTTTAAGCCGTTCCAAGTCAATAAGTTTAAGTCATTTGTCAAAATCCAATTGTCTACTTTCTTAATAATGCCCAGCCACAAAGTTTATCTTTGGTTGACCCCTTGGA
>NW_020441599.1:0-1564 GCF_000699045.2 Agrilus planipennis
TTAAAATAACTTATTTTCTGCTTTTACACAACATCGACACTTTAACAGTTGTTGAAATTTAGAATATTATGGATTTTGATTAATTTGTCATTTGTGATTTAGCATACCGAAATATCTGCAAAAGTCATATAGAAATTTATACATACTTTGCTAAACTTCTTGCAAAAAGTACTAAAATCATTGATTTAAGTATTTATAAATTAGATGTACTAATTACGTACCCCACCTATTTATTTTAAAAGATATATTCATAAATTTGAGCGGTCTAACAATTTATGTATTTTATATGGGAGTATGAATTGCGTCAATTTTAAAAAATGAAGGAAGAATAATAAGAAGAATTTTATGTGGAGAGGTTATATAGGTTAAAAATAAAATTGAACATCGCAGGATTATTAAAATTGTTAAATAAAATAGAATGTGTGACGTTTTATATGTTTCTTCTGCTTGTAATCAAGTTCCAACATCTGCACATTGGGGAAGAGGTAGTCTTATATGTTACGCCTCCAGTAATGTCGTTTTTATTTATGATATTAACGTAAGTATTATCCTTGTCCGTTTCTTATTTTATATTAAGAATGTTTAATGGTTTTATGGTTCATTATGCAGCATGGAAGTGGAGGAAAAATTGTCAACACCCTTTATGGTCATAAAAAACGGGTGAATTCTGTACAGTGGATTGCTGGGTCCAACCATGAGTTGGAGTTAGTGTCAGGCTCTGCTGATGGAACAGCAATCGTATGGACTTTTCGTGACAATAATTATACCTCGTTTATATTGAAAGGCCACGAGAGTAATGTAAATGTCGTAGAAAGTATGTATACAAAGAAGTCTTCAACTCTTGTGGTAACTACTTCTGCTGACTCAACTATAAGGATATGGCTCAGAGAAAACAAGAAAGGTAGGCAATTCTTTAAAAGTAGGTACAGTTTGATTGATTTATATCATAATTTTGAAATGTGTAGAAGACTTTCGCCAAATGCAAGTAATAAATTTGAATTATGGAGTATCATTATCACTAAAGTTGTCGTATTTGCCTGATCAGGAGTTAATTATATTAGCAGCAAGCTTAGATGATTCGAATATACATTTGTATGTAGAAGATGAAGAAAAGTCAAATGATTTTCCATTCAAACTTAGACACTGTCAGAAACTAGAAGGGCATGATAATTGGGTACGTGGTTTAGACATCAAAATTAATGGTTTGTAACAATTATTAGTCTATGCATCTCTTTTAAAATTATTAACATCTTTATTTAAAGATGGAGATTTATTTATGGTGTCTTGTGCCCAAGATCATTTTATACGATTATGGAAAATCTCACCAGAAGCAAGACAAAAGGAAA
The DNA here is from genome assembly GCF_000699045.2 of Agrilus planipennis. Taxonomy (NCBI): domain Eukaryota; kingdom Metazoa; phylum Arthropoda; class Insecta; order Coleoptera; family Buprestidae; genus Agrilus; species Agrilus planipennis. The sequence goes on from NW_020441599.1 coordinate 1,347, forward strand.
TAGATGTAAAATCCCATATAGAAAGCATTGAGCAATTTGATTTTGTAATGAAACGAAAAGAATTAGTAACATTAAAAGAGAAATATGTTATATCATTGGAGTCTGTGCTTGGAGGACATGAAGGATGGGTGTATTCAGTTAATTGGCATCCTCAAAATATGACTTTTCTTTCTTCTTCAATAGACAAATCAATGATTATTTGGAAATGGGAAAAAGAG
>NW_020441600.1:0-1684 GCF_000699045.2 Agrilus planipennis
TATGTTCGCAAACGGTTAATTTTAGAAATTCGAAAAATATTGTTAAAGGTGTATACTTGCAGCGCGGCGCTGTATGGGTGCGAAATATGGACAGTGGGCGCGGCGGAAAAGAAAAGGTTAGAAGCGTTCGAAATGTGGTGTTACCGGCGAATGATGAGGATACCGTGGATAGAGAACTCTATGGAAGTCACTAAGAAATAGACGAGATAGGTTGGTAGGACAAGTTCTCAGGCATGAAGGTCTAGTCAGAGACATATTAGAGGCAGAAACAGGAATTAAAAGGAGTATATGTAGACCTAGATTAGATTACTGTTCGTAAATAGTTAAGAATGTGGGTTGTTCTAGTTTTGTGTAAATACGAAGATTAGCTCAGGATAGGAAAGAGTGGAGGTGCGTGTCCTACCAATCTTAGGACTGATGACCTTATGATGATGACTGCAATAGGAAGCCAGTGTGTAGAGTAAACTAGAAACCGTTAGATCCCTACGGAAAATAGCTCTCAGTCAAACTCTTTGAAACTTTGGATTCTGTCCAATCAGTCTTAGGACTAACGACCTTATGATGATAATTCAAAATTATAATACAAATTTCATAAGTACTCAAATTTCCGAGATCAAGAGAGTGAGATATTTAAAAACTGAGACAGAATAGGGACTGTCAATTTTTATTTTTAGTAACTGAGTCATTGTTTACTTACATTACAAATCCGAACTAGTGATGAGAAAAATTACTCATGGACTTGCAGACTTTGTCTTAGTTTTGCGAAAATACAGAACCAATACCAGCACCAAGACTGTCTATACCAGTGATACAAAGACTGTCAAATACGAAAAACTAAACAAAAAAGTATTAATTCCGGTAGATTTATGATTTACACTATTTGAAGCAACATTCATAAATTTTTTTCTTGAAATAAAACGTCTTTTGTATTTGAAATTTTCAGTTTGCTAAATATAAAAAAGAAACTTTGCCATTGTTTGAAAAAAGGGATCTATAAATAGAATTTCTTCATCCCTAAACGATTTAGATGGAAATAATTCAGATCAATAGCTTATGATTATGTATAAATTGTTCAGAAAGTTGTTATAATATATATATCGTTTTTAATAATTAATGAAGTAACAGAAGAACACGTAACATTTTTTCGTTATTTATTTGCAATTTATTTTGAAATTATAAAGATTAGTTTGTCTTACTACAACTATGAGTATCTACTAATTTAATTTTTTGTATCTTTTCGTATGTTTATCAAAATTATATAAAACCTCCAAAACTGATTTCATTGCTTGACTTAATATTTTTTGATGATATATTGACACTAACGAAATAATAATTATAACACTACTATTTTGACTTTGAGAAATGACAGTTAACAAAGACAAATCAGTAGCATTTTTGTTTTTTTTTGAAATAATTGAATTAAGAAGTTAAACCAAACAAAACAATCAATTAAAATTTTATTTTATTTCATAGGCTAATAGTTGATTAAAGTGATCAAGTGGAATTAGAATGCACAATTTTGATGAACTAATAAAATTTTTTATATAATTTCCTATTTCTTGTTCGACATGATTTCGAGACAAATCATATCATAAGCAGACAATACTTAATTAGATACATTGATTGATTTGACAGTCTCATTGAATAGTATCTACACACTTCAAGTTCTAAGCCATCACGTTTT
>NW_020441601.1:0-1646 GCF_000699045.2 Agrilus planipennis
TCTTGAATTACTCTATCTTTTAAAAAAAACCGCATCAAAATCCGTTGCGTAGTTTTAAAGATCTAAGCATACATAGGGACAGACAGCGGGAAAGCGACTTTGTTTTATACTATGTAGTGATTTGGCAGTAGTTTTCTCCATCGGATGGATCCGAAATGGTGGACGAGAATACCTAACATTACGTAATGTAATCGCTGCATTCAATTGTCCTAACAAAAAATTAAACAATTGAGCAATTTGACGTCCACGATTGTTCGAAGGTATTTTGTGTTCAACCTGTAGAATTTATTATTTTCGTGATTTATGTTTCTGATAAAAGAAAGGGCAATTGTATTCGTATATTCAAGGTAAAGTCACTAACTAACCTATTAACCGATATCAGAATAAATAACGGGTAAAAATAGAATTTCTTCGAAAATCCTGCATCATTCACTAAAATAACCTAAATTCTCGGTCACTGCGATTAATTAAATTCCTTGCAGATTACAATACGTCTACACGCATTATGGTTTCAAAAGTCGATAAAGTCGTAAACCTGTTAATGAATGAAACACATCTAGCTGGACTTTGCGTATTTTTAGAACATTATATAGAAACGGTAGCGGGTGTTGACTAGAAAATAATTACCGTTATTGTTAGTTCAGTTATCAGGAAGACTATGCTTTGACTTTTTTACTTATGAATATAACCTGATAACAAAATAAATTACTTAAACGGTATTATTTTAAAAGTTATACGCAAAGAATTTAAGTACCTACCTAATAACAAGAAAAAATCGAGAAATTTCATAAAATTGTTCATCATCATAAGGTCATCAGTCCTAAGACTGGTTGGACACGCACCTCCACTCCTTCCTATCTTCAGCTAATCTTCGCATTTCCTTAAAACTAGAACAACCCCTATCCTTAACTATTTGTGAACAGTAATCTAATCTACCTCTACCTCTACCCCTCCTAACTCCCGCTTCTGCCTCTAATATGTCTCTGACTAGACCTTCATGCCCGAGAAGGTGTTCTACTAACTTATCTCACCCATTTCTTATTGACTTCCATAGAGTCCTCTGTTCTCTCTTTCTTTCTAATACCTCTTCATTTCTAATCTTTTCTATCCACGGTATCCTCGTCATTTGCATGTAATGTTTCGTACTCGTACAGCGCCGTGTTCTAAACATACACCTTTAACAACCTTTTTCGAATTTCTAAATTAACAAGAGGAATTTTCAAATACTTTGATTTTGCTCTAACTCTATATAATAGTAAACATGTATTTGTATACTGTTTGTTTAAACAGACAAAGTATTAAAGAGAAAATTACCTGGTGTCAACTTAGCACAAAACCCATAAAATTAAAGACGGCCTGGTAGAAGGTATCTTTAACGCAATTGGTCTTAAGGGGACTTAAACCCTCAAACTCCAAATGTCGGGGTAGGTGGAGTAATAATAATAAATTACTAATTTAGTGGTGATCCAAAACAATTCGTTATAAATTGCTGTATGATTGTTTTCTGTCATATTAAGGCATGAGGACCATGATCCGTCATTTTGGATAATGTTAGATCGGTGATACTAGCAAATATGTATTTTGCATTTTACAAATAAAAAAAAAACATTTGGAAAAGTATTTCACATAAAATGCAAAATGCTTTT
>NW_020441602.1:0-1550 GCF_000699045.2 Agrilus planipennis
CAAATTTTTTGTTCGCTTATTTCGAGGATAAAATGTTGAAGGGATTAGATTAAATCAAGGGGGCGTTAAAATTATTCCTAATACTATTCAGAATTATTGAGAAATAATAATTAATTAACAGGTACTTATTTTGGTTATTTGATTTATAAAACCGCTTAGCCTTAATAAAAGTTCTTAGAGCTTTGTATACAAACATTTGCGTTCGATGATGATGGTTCTCCGTTCGTATGGACTTTTTACTATGAACTATGTTTATAAATGCTCTTTACATAACATAAATTCATGTTGAATTTGCAATTGAATAGAAAATATTCGAATGTTCTACTATTTTAGTACGTCTTCTTTATTTGCAATCGAATATGAAAATAACAGTCGGTGATATTTGCAGGGTATCATATTTTTGTTTGTCTAGCTCTTAATATTTTAAACTACTGCAGGCAGAGCTGCCGTTGCATAAGCCATTTTGTTCTGTTATTTATTACTTCAAAAATTTGTTTACCTACATATCATTTAAACAATGCAATTAGAATTGTTAAATTGGCCTTTTTTGTAATTATAATTCACCATTTACTTTATCTTCCAATTATACTTCAGCACTCGCCAATCAGACCCTACTTTTACATGGTACTAGCCGTTGCAATGACATCGACCGAATCATATACGCATGCGTCACCTGTCCTACTAAGTAGATATAGAATCGACATTGAATTTTGCAGATTTTTGACGGTTAATTTCTATCAGTTTGGTTCTTTTGCATAGTTATAGTTACAAAAACAGCAATAATGAGAACACTATTTTTTTAATTAATGTAAATTTCTCCAAAAGTTTTTAAACAATAGTGAAAAATAGTTTGTAAATATATGATAAGGGTGCTTCAACGAGTGTGCGTTGATCCAAAGGGCAAACTCCCTAACGTTTCACTGGAATCCAATACGAAAATACATATTTCCTCTGGAGTGGTAATCGGTATTCAATTCCGATTATCAGTAAATGTATGTTAATTGATGTAACGACTAAGTAGTCCCTGGTAAATGCTCTTAATTTATTGAGAATGCCAAAATTGCTGTTTTCTTTGAAGTTACATTGATTTCTCCGGCTCTTAATTATCTCGGATGGCATTCGTGTGAAATGGTCTGCACCATTACAATCCTATTTTGATGATCGTACATGTCTTCCAACCTTAAATTAATTATATGTATAAACGTTCTCCAATAAGTAATCGTTGTTTTATAAGGTCTGTAAATTTTACTGTATAATAATGTTAACATTTTTATTATTATTAAATCATTCCCAAATATATTCTCTGTAAGATGGCGAATGGATAAACGGAATTTTGTGTGTATGTATGTTAGTAACTTCTTGTGCCTAATACATACATCTGAAAAGCATTAATCAAACATGTGAAAGTGAACTTTTGACTGTAGAGTAACTTAGGAAAGGGGCAAGAGTGGTGAATGATGCTTCTACATTTTTGAGCAATTTGGTTTACTTGTTCCTAGTCGCTAATGCCCGAGGACGTATTGTCAAAAGGAAAGAAACAGAAGAAATTA
>NW_020441603.1:0-1545 GCF_000699045.2 Agrilus planipennis
ATAAAATTTGCGCACCGAGGGTTCCGTATAAACTTGTAGGTATGTAAATAGTACGTCTATGATGAGAAACAAGTCTCGAAGATTTGTTCCGCTTTTTCCGAGTATGGTGTTAAGTTTTACCCCAAAATCAGTCCCCAAAACGTATAATCACAGTATTACAACTAAAAAATTATTTCTTTTGTGATGTAACTACAAATTTACGGTTTTATAATTTTTCCTTTTACTTGTGCTAGAAGACATTGTCTTCTCTAGGTCAACGGGAAGTACCCTAATAGAGGTTTTGATACTCTTACGTGTGTTGTAAAGATATAATGACATAAACGGCCGTATCTTTTGATTGTGTTGACTTAGAAGTTTGATTTTTTCACAGCTCCTAGGGATTGCAGACCTAAGTATTTGATATTAATTTCAATTTGATATCTCTGAGCGTTCCTGAGAAAAAAGGTCTTGACAGATAGTCGGACGGACAATGGAGTGATCCTACAAAGTTTCCTTTTTTTTGTTTTTGAAGTAGGAAACCCTAAAAAGGGTGCATATCGTCTTTATCAGGTAGTAGAATACAAAATAAATAAAATTATCTAATTTTATAAAGATAATTGCTTTTTTATTTTAGGTTCTTTACCTAAACACTGTTGCGACCCTTCGGCCTTAATATTCCGGAACAATTTTAAAACGCTCAAAGATGAGCTCGCAAAAAAGTTATTCTCAATGTACAATGAAAAAGTGTTTGATAGTCAGATTCCATCTGATACATTAATTCAATGGAATGATAGAATGAGAGGGTCCGCTGGGTTTTGTTATTGTGTAAAAACAACTTCTTCTCAGGGCCGGATTACTAGAAAAGTACGAATAGCTTTGGCTACAAAAATTCTGGACTCGGCCGATAGGCTCCGAGATACACTGATTCACGAGATGTGTCATGCTGCCAGTTGGATCATCGATAGCTTGTCAGATGGACATGGACCCGTGTGGCAAAAGTGGTAACTTGGTTTTTAAACAATTTTTCTGGTTAATTATTATTTTATTTTTGTGGATTAATATTTTTAATGTTTTAAAAAACTTTATTTGTAAATATTTTTTAATATGAGGAATGAATAACCTTTTCAAAGCCATACAAAATTCTTAAAAATTCTATAAAAAAGACATTGTAAATAGTAATCCATAACTTAATAACAATTTGGAAGGGGTGTTTGCAGGTAGGTAGATAGCATGTATATGTACCAAAAATTAAAAAAAAAAAAGTAGGAGACGACTGGTCATAGGGGGTGACAAAATGCGCGCCATAATAAGAAAACATGTATTGGTCAAATTTTTGCAAGAAAAAGCTCGAGTTGTGGAGACGAGCATTTCTCTACACTACAGGGATGTTTTGAGTACTAATTGAGCTAGATTCGCGTCATGAATCGGAAACTTTTAAGTGCAACGATATTAAAGAGTTAAAACTTAAAGATCAGTTGTTGAGATCAGGTGTTCTTTGTGACAAGCCTAAAAACAATATTCTGAATCTCAACTTTTGTTGCATATATATTTTTTTTTACGTTTGTC
>NW_020441604.1:0-1554 GCF_000699045.2 Agrilus planipennis
GACATATAAAAAATAAACTAGTAGGTAATGCTCAATTATCAGTGGTAGGCAGACCTGAATTATCATCCTGGACTCGCCTGAAAGGATTGCTTAGAAACCCTTTTAGCGATAGAACTGACATAACTTGCCTAGAATACAAACTAATGACCTTTCAAATTCAAAAAGGACAGAATTGGTTAGATTTGGGCTTTTCGTTACAACAGAAACGTAGTTTAGCTGTTTCCAAATTAGCATCTTTAAATCTAGATCAGAATGCTTTGTCTGCAAGGATAAATCACTACGATCGTTAATACATCAAACATATGTATATATAACATATATAACCAGATGCCGAAAGGTTTACAGTTTAGACTTGAAGCTAAAAACCCAAAAAAGATCGAAAGTTTCGATGCGGTAGATCATTTATTAAAAGGTAGGCACGATTCATTTCCCAAGCAAACACCAAACCCAAAATCATATTTTCAACCCATTCAAACCCAACCACAAAACCATTTCAAACAAAACCCACTCAGTTTTCAACGAAACCCTCATTTGCCACCTTTTCAGCAAAATGCTAACAGTTTTCCTAGTGTTCACGCTAACAGTGAAGTGAGGGGAAGCGGGAATAGTGAGCTGTTTTGTGCTTGATTTGTTTTGCCTACAACCGATATCTGACGTATGAACGAATTTCGCGAACTTCATATGTATGTATTCTATTCAGTTTTCATTCGATGCATTGAGATTATTATTCCATTTATTATTCACCTATGATTATTCACTTACCAGCTTTAGTCAAGGAAGCATGTTTTTATAAATTCAAACCAAATGATAAGTCTTTAATTGTGTTATATGTTGTTTGTTGTGTTCAATAATGAAAAAGTGATTAACAAAGTTCTGTTGTACTCTATTCGCAACATAAATTTTGGTCCTTCGAGTAGGATAAGCAATCAACACAATCACCATTCAAGAAAAATCAGGTCAGTGTCCATCCTATTTTTTATCTGATCCCTTTATTTTGCATGCTTGATTTGGGTACAATTTCATTTCAAAAATGAACGAACAAAAGGAAACGCTTACCAAGTTAGTAAATGTACGTTGTTAAATAGAAAACAATGTAATCTACTTGAACTTTAATAGAATAGCGTATGGTGGCAGCACTGTCGCACTTTTCTATTATCTATATATTATATTATGGTGAAGGGGATAACTCGTGTGTGAAGTATGAACGTTAAGAAATAAAAAGTTTTTTTTATGTGCTGAAAACCTGTTGCTTTTACTCATTTTCCATCACACGTTTAAAGATTATTGATGATTTGGATCGATTTACGGTTGCTTTTGAAAAACTATCGGCAACTACACCTCCAGATACGACTCAGATTGAACTTCGTTTGTCCAAAGCGGAGTCGCTCTTGGACGACTTTAATAACATACTGTTGTAATTAGGTAAATTTTATAATCTTATGTTTATTTATGAAAATGATACACGTAGCGCCATCTACCATTGCACACGTGATTTACCTAATTTGTGCTCCATAATATGTTTCCGTTAAGTAGTAAGCAAGTATGTTTTTAGTT
>NW_020441605.1:0-1565 GCF_000699045.2 Agrilus planipennis
TACTACAAAAAAGGATTTATTTGAAAAAAAGTATTTTGAAAATACGTATTTTGCATTTAGCATTTAAAATACAAAAGGGAAATCTATTTTGTATTTTACATTTGAAATAACAAATCAAAAAAGTATTTCGATTTTGTATTTAAATACTTTTAAAAAACCATTTTGCACATCTCTAGTTAAAATATCGAATTAATACATAAACAGGAAAACACCGAGACGTCTGGATGTAGGTATCGTCCGCTCCTGTACAAGCTGGATCTAGCTAAAGATAATTAATTAATTTTTATTAACATGCAAACTTTTACTTGACGACTACAGAATATTATTATTAATTAAATTATCAAGTAAATGCCAACTCTATTTTGCTTTTGAATATCATTAACGTTTTATACAAAAAACTATGAGTTCTGCAGTTCTGCAGCTCTAATAGACAATCTGCCGCTCTCATAGACAACGTGGACATGACACAAACCCACTTATGGTATCCAAATCTATGCATGAGATGAATCCAGTCTTTTCATAGTTTCGGACCTAAAGAACGGTCTTTTAGCAAATCAATTTTTCCGACGCAATCGTCTGAAATAAAGGCGACACTGGCTCGGCTCCATGGGTCGGGTATACATACATATGTAAGAAGTAAGGAAACGGCTTAAAGCTATTGATAGCAGCGTCTTCGGTGTATAATGCCGATGAATGTTGGTTACCCTGAAATGAATCTTGAAATATTCTAGATCTACGGAAACGAAAATCCACATCTTGCACAAGAAAAGATAATGAAAGTTCTTCAGAAGCGATGTCAGGGCTTTTTTATTAAAAATTTATGTTGTTTCATAGTCCATAGCGAGACGCGCATCGAGTTTCCGTTTGAGGAAAGGGCTTAAAAACGCATAATAAACTTAATTAATTCTCGACTTATCCAATAAGTCAGTAGCATATTATATGTTTCATTCCATCCAGACAGGCCACAAAGTGGAAAATTCAACTTATCCCACTCTAACTATTGATTTAATATACATTGCTAAGTATCATAATGGCTGCAGTTTTAACATTTCAGAGTACATATACTCTAATAATAATTTACAGTTTGTAACCATCTTCTTTTATGTTGTGATACCCTCAGTTAACTCAATGTTACATAAAAAATAAAGTAATGAAGTAAATTAATTTTATTCACTAGCTCCCGAAATTAAATAACCTTCTGCGTTCAAAGATTCAGTGACTTTATTATTTTGAAGAAGTGAAATTATTGTTTTGTTAATATTTATGTACTACCAAGAGAAATTTGTCTGTATCTCTATCTATTTACTTGTACGAATATATTCATTTCGAACAATACTGAAACTGGGAGGATTTGGCTATCTATGGAAAAATTGAGGAGCGGATTCCGCAAACATGAATAAGGTTTGGTAGGTTTATAATAGGAAAATGAATATTGACGAGCCATTTTATTCCACATTTTTTTGCCATTTACATGCGAATATTATTATAAGCTGACAGGCCACCAACGAATTAACGACAATATATCTTACAAAAATTAGTCAAAACGTGGATTTATGCAATATTTA
>NW_020441606.1:0-1543 GCF_000699045.2 Agrilus planipennis
CTTTTTTCGACTACCTGGGTACTTGGTTCGACCGATTTCTCCTTACAGGAAACAACTTAAAAACTACCCTTAGCATCTAGCAAAAAAACATCTGGTTTGACTTTACAACTTAACCTACTTGAATTTTCTTAGAACTACGGACACACACACACACACACATATATATATATACAACTGCTCAATATTTCTACCCTAACTTCTTAATAATATCTTATGTTACTACATATATAACAGAAATAAAAACAACAGAAGCAACAGTGGTCCCCAGATAGTACCTTGGGACACCCCAATGTCAAAACTGACGGACTTATGGAGGTAGCTGCGCAGTAAGTTATGAATTTCTTTTCGTTTACCATACCTGTAGATTTTGTTGGCAATTTGTGGTTATCCGTATCGAATGCTTTTGTCAGATGGAGGTAGGCTGCGATTTTTTACTACTGTCCAGGTTTTTCTGTATTTTCTTTATTTACGGAAACATTTTGTTGCTGCTGTCACACCCTCGCTGGGAATCCAAACCGAACCCGTGATTTTACGCGTCGATATTCTTACCACTATACGGAGGGGTGACGGCAGCAAATACATACGGATAAATGGCGGATTAACTAGAACTAGACTATATCGACTTTCACATTTTACGCGCCACGTTTTAAGATTCCAGTGTGACTGACTGAGTGACTGAGATCATAGACCAGTGAAGATTTGACAAGCCCGCGACAACCAACTTCATAGAAGTTAGATGTTCTATGACCACGAACATACACACGATCCACTACAGTACTCCCCCTCCAGTGGGGAATCCCACGAAACCATTAATATACGGTAAACAATGAAACAGTACAAAGATAAGTACAAATATGCGAAAAGGTGAAATTACACAAATAAGTGATACACAAATTGTAAAAGTACACATTTATTGTTGGATTTTGTTTCACTTCAATTTTCGCATAAAAGTGATTATCATAGCTGCGACGATTTTTTATCATCTAATTCGACATCTGATAGTAGTATACGAAGACGTTGTTCATGCGAATCAGAATAAATGTTTACCAGTCTCCCTTTAATTGCAGAATACCTATTAGCGGTAGGTGAGGAAATTAAAATAAAAGATAGAGAGATAAAATTTCTCTGTCGATAGCACTAACAACGTAGTTGAATTTTGTTAGGTCCGCATTTGCTAGTTAAAATTAAGCTTCCAGTTGCACAAACCAAATTTTAGGATCTGTTTTCCAAACAGGTGGTAATTTAACTGAAACTCAGTCGATGTGGGTAGGTGGTAACGATTCTTGGGATGATTCGATAGACATTGTAAAAAAAATTGTTGCAGGTCGGGAATCCAATTTGCTGGAAGTCATGGACGGCAAATGTGCTGCTACTCAGGGCCACTAAATGTGCTACTAGTAAGGTAGTCCTATGCTCTTCCAGTCGGGTCGCAAAAATGTGCTGCCTGTCGGGGTCACCAAATGTGCTCGTGTAAGGGATAGGTTTTCATATTTTGTAGGAAATAATAATAAATGGTCTTACAAGAGCACTACAAACTTTATTT
>NW_020441607.1:0-1655 GCF_000699045.2 Agrilus planipennis
TCTTTATTTAAAGACGCTCCTACCTGGTGAGAGGTTTAGACTATCGCTTAAAATTCGGGAGGACACCGGTTCGATTCCGGGTCCGTCTGTCTTCTATGGTTTCCTTGAATCACTTAGGCAAATTCTGGGGCAGTAACACAGATAATTTTTCATTCTCTTCTGTCTTCATTTCGTCCGTCTCAACTTTCTCACCCGAACCACCACCCACCCATTCCCACGATTCCTGAAAGCAGGCTGAAGAAGTTATTTTACCCTACCTTCTGGCGTAGACCAGTATCATTAGTGCCTGGTGGGAATGAAAACAATGAAATTTTCTAGTTTGTTTTGGCCACCACAACCGAACGGCATGGCCTAAAGGTTTAGACCATTGCTTAGCATTCAGCACGACGCCAGTTCGATTCCGGGTCCATCTACCTTGATCCAAGTTTTTCTGTGATCTGCTTGGGTCACTTAGGTAAATGCTGGGACAATAATATTCCACAGATAATCTTTAATTCTCTTCTGTCTTCATTTCGTCCGTCTCATCTTTCTTATCCGAACCACCACCCATTCATTCCCACGATTCCAGAAAGGAGGCTGAAGAGGGCCTTCCACCCTAGATTCCGGAGTAGTTTAAAAGTTGGTCAGCAAAACTGACTGTCAACGTGTCAATTGTGGAAACTTAAAATAAAATGAAGTAGATGTTATTTCTTTATTTTCTATTTCATTGTATTAAAGCATACATTTTCGATGAGTTTGTCTCCTCTAGTGCTTATTATTATCTGTTTGTAGTTATAAATAAATAATTTTGGTAGAGGTGAACAAATATTTGGTGATACAGGTACTCTAGACGCACATTAAGTTGGAGTTCCATCAACAAGAAATTTTTATGTTAGATAGTATGAAACGGCATTAATTATGGTTGTTAGACGTCATATTTTACAGCGTATGTACTAACAATATTCATTATTATTGTTGTTGTTGTAACGGCGACCTTATGAGTATCTATATAATTAATTTACAACATAGATTGAATTACGTTTAATTATAAAGATTGTAACAGTTCCTTAATAAATAATCGATAAAACAACTAATATTTTCCGCATTTCTACACACAGGTGCGTAATAAATATATCTGCAGAACTTAAAAACAACATGACATTATATTCTATTTGTACATTCACCACCTCACATTGATATACTTTTACAAAAACAGAAAAGGTAGTGCCTGCTAACTCTTCGAATATTTATTGTTTGTGATGTTTTGTGTCTTTTTATTTAGTGTTATAGATAAATATAATATTCCATCTGTAGGTACTTACCAGATTTATAGAAATAAAAAAGTAACAATTTCTTTAAACTTTAAAACGATTACACACTTTTGGGCGAAACGTTGGATTTTGTAGTAATAACGTCTGAGACCAGATTTTATTTACTATGCCAAATATATGGAAATTACTAACAATTCTAAGGATTTACATCTACATTAATTACAAAGGGATACAAGTATTGTATGACACTCAAAAAAAGCTGCAGAGTTCTAAGCATAAAATTTATTAGTAATAATGAAGAGGTATTAGAAAGAATATGAGAACAGAGGACTCTATGGAAGTCAATAAGAAATAGGCGAGATAGATTGGTAGGACACCTTCTCAGGCATGAAGGTCTAGTCAGAG
>NW_020441608.1:0-1623 GCF_000699045.2 Agrilus planipennis
AATGGTAAACGTGATTAATTCGCTGATTGCGTATAATTGCCAATTATTATATACCGTCAGTAAAAGTCAGTAAAGCCAGTGCTACAGATGGCGTTTACTGCGCCATTTGTAGTATTTTCTAAAACGCACTGTTAAGACAGCAGGTAAAAGTTGGTCTGTGTTCTGTCGGAGCTGTCTGCGACGCGCTGATGAGATCCAAAAAGATCAGAATACAGACCACTTCGAATATTTTACCGTCAGTAAGTTTGTAAAATGTGAGGGGTTCTTAAAACTTATCCAATTAACTAGTTAGTTGCTTGTGATCATGGGGCTACGATAGATAAAGACAACACAAACACAGTGATCGGCGTTTATACATAATCACATTTACCATAACATGTGAATAAGTATAAATATATACAGATTTAACAAGTGTTAGAGAAGTTTCCACTAAAGAGCATTTGTAGCAGGGTGAGGGTATTAAAAAATGGAATATTGAGAAAAACTAACATAACTTGGCTGAACCTAATGTAATATAGTTTCTTTTCCGATATTTTATATTTTCACATGCCTAAATTAACTGATTGAAGCCAGTTATTAAGCGCATTTTAATTGAATGCGAGCTCGTTCAGTTATCAGGCAGTTTTACTTTCGGTAGCTATTTCTGCCGTGACTGATAAGGTTTTCTGTGAGTTAGAATAATTAGTCGTTTCCCTGACGTTCCTTTTTGCATTGAATTTTCAGCGCGATCCGGAGAAGTTCATCTACCGGGATAGCATCAGGTTAGATGAAATGGGAATCGTAACGTTCGAAAATCAGCCCCTCGTTTTTCACCTAAAGTGTTTCCCTTCATACAATAGTGCCACTAAAGAGCACGTCGAGTTTGTAATAGAAGCTAAAAGGAAAAAGGATAAAAAAGTTTGGACTGAACAAATTGAGAAGCGGTTGTGGGAACAACTCTTCAAGTGTAAGGGTGAGTAACTTTCGGCATGTTTTCTTTTTCTATTCTGACAGTTAATAGGAAAAAAACAATCAATACATACGTTCCAAGTGTTCCCTGCAAATACAATCTCACAGTTTGTAACTTCAAAAATTCCTCTCGTTTTCTCTTATAGAGCAAGATCCGAAAACCATTAGACATTATTTATTTTCTGAGTAATAAAATGGGTAGGATAGAATAGTGTAAGTATGATTCAATATGCAATTTGCTTATCAGGTGTTAAAGATACGTAAAAACATTTATTGCTTTTGTTAAAGTCTGAGTGCTGATTTTTATATAATGTTGCACAGAATATTGTTAAAAATTAATAATCAACACTTTCAGATATTTGCTATCTGTGGTAATTTCTGCCACACGTGTCAAAGTTCGCAAAAAAATCGTAATTTTACTTATAGACTGAGTCTTCAATTTTAAATATGATACTTGGAGAATCATTTCAATACTTTTCGTAAGCAGACCATACTAGACCAGACATTTTATTGGTGTATGGGGGATATGTGGGCCCTACAACTAGTCTGACTACTTTCAAAAAGTACTGAAATATACCTCTAACTAACATATTCAAAGATGAAGATTCAGACTGTAACTTTGAAGGGTCTGGCAGAAACTACCGACGATGGAAAGTGTCTGGCGGTGTTGATTAT
>NW_020441609.1:0-1542 GCF_000699045.2 Agrilus planipennis
AATGAAATTCTAAAAGCCATTTACAAGCAAAGTAAAGGAAACAAATGCTTTTCCTTAGGAATATAATATTTCGCTTACATTCGCAGATAATAGAAAATGTTCCACTTGTTACAAAAATAGTACACAACACAAAAATTACTTCAATGGCAAATTTGATGATTAGAAAATCGGAACGTTTATCATAATTGCCGCAATTTAGCTAACGAAACTCGATTTGTGCGTAAATAAATGATGCATCAAAACTGCTAAATAGTCAAGACTATCGACCTCATGCGAGTTTATTCCGCATTTCGAAATATCACTTTAATGTGCGTTAGGAAGCATGATAACATTTTACATTAAAAACAAGAGATTTATAGTGTTTACGTAACTATGTACCTCAAAAAAACAAGCTATCTATTAAGACATACGTACACCGAGGCAGAGAGAACGAAACGTTAAAGTTAATTATACCAAAGAAAGGGTTTTGATTACTATTAATTAAATTTTTATAAGGTTTGGGGTAATCGTCATCACCTACTAAATAAAATTTAATGGAAAGCAAAAAAATAAAATGTAAGCATTTTCATGGAAAGGTGTTGATATCAGTTAGGTAACTGGTAGTAATTCGTAGCTCTTAATGGCTTAACTTGTACATGATGTAGCATTATAGCAAAATTAGGCATTTTATAAAGCCCACAGGCTTTATATGAAAAATGGATTAAAACAGTTGATTAAAACCATACAATCTTTCTTGAAACTGTTAAAATTTTTGATCTGCCTTTAACGACGAACAGATTAAAATTTTTGAAGGTCACAAAGAAGGATGTGTGATTTTGGTCAGTTTTGAATCCTTTCTCATAAACTCCGCAATTTATAAAATGCCTAAACTAAATAGATATTTAAGTAACGGATTAAGATAATTTTCTGAAATACAATGATTATTTTTTTATTGTTCCTTATTCAAATAAATCGTAACATTTCAGATTACTCTAATAGTTTAAATATAATTATCTGTGACCACAACTTTTGTCATTTTTTTTATATTTCCCCATTTTTATCGATATATTTCATATTGAGTGAAACAAGTTACCATTTATTTCTATCCTTAATGAGCGTAGTCCTTTGCGCTCTTTATTATGTGAAGTGGGTGAAACACGTGTTACTTTTTAAAAATGTTGTGGTAATTATAATTATTTTATCTTTATATTTTTTATAAATATAATAATACGTATATATTATTGTTTACTTAATTGTTTTTCATTCAAGGCCTGAACGTCCCATTGGAAGGATAGCAGACAGAGAGAATCGTCTTGTTATCTATAGGCAGGTCTAAATAATACCCAAATATTGTTTATAATGTTAGGACGCGTTATCGTTTCCATACTAGAAGTGAAAGGAAATAAGAGGGCAACGACATAATATGTTGTAATTATCAATTCAGAAAATATAACAGACACAGCAATCGAGTTAGTAGCTATCGGATATCTCAACGCTACAGACAGCAGTTCGTATGGCATTCTGCTAACAGTGCATCGTCCGGCGTTGTTCAAAACGGAAAAT
>NW_020441610.1:0-1546 GCF_000699045.2 Agrilus planipennis
TACTTTAATGCAATTAAAAAGTTAACAAGAATACTTGTCGCCAACCCTTTTTTATTTATAATCTTCTGTTTTAACTGAAATAAGGAGTATCGTCTGCCTTGTAAAAAAAGTAACAAAATAAGTTTTCAAAATCTTTGCTAAAGAAGATTTTTGTTAATTAAACTATGAACACGACGGAGAAGAGCAACAAAAAATGAATATTTTTAAAAGGACTTTAGAAACACTCTGGAATCAAGATCATACTCCGAAACATAAAAAAAGTATGGCTTACCCTTTTATAATTCGTTCTTAAAATAATTTTCTTTTCGCTTTTGTATTATTTAACTTTGACCTACTAAAACATGTACTAGTTTACCATGTCCACTATAAGCAGGACGAGCAGTCAATAGAGTCAAAAACAGACACATAAATGACTAAACGCTTATTAAATGCTAATTAAGTGACCTAATGAAAATTAAATGCTCGAAACTTTTTTTCAAGAAATCTGCTTGCCTAAGATTGAGTTAGTAGAGCATAAGCGAAAAAATGACAAAAAACATCGTTTAGTTACACAGTAATTAAGTGATCATTAAATGCTTTCGAAATAGACCATTTACAACGTTAAAAGCTTTTATCAGTTTTTCAAGTACAGTAAAAGTTTCTTATTCACGATTTCCTTATTCACGGGTGAAAAAATTGCAACACAGTTCCTGTATTCGCCGCTAAAAATTTCATTATTCGAGGATGCAATCGGTAAACGGAAAAGGATTCGGTGTGTTATTAAGGGGATTGGCCGCAATAGACCGCTCGTGCCTACTGTAAATTTTTCCATGGGTTTCTATTCTAAACATTGTGATTTAACGCTGCGAAATAAATAACCGATTTTTTGTATGGTAACAGACAGAGGTTCACACTACCTCGGCACGTCCTTAGTTTGAAATAATATGGTTATTAGAAGCTTTTACAAGTGCTTAAAATTGATGATTCTTGCAAGACACGTATTTTCAATAGAAATTAAGAAATTAAAAAATGGCCTTCGACAGACTTTAAAACAAAGCTTTATCTATCTTACTACAAAATTTCAAACCTGTGTTCCAAACATTAAACTCATGATATCTAGAACTGATAAGCATATTTTTACTCTACGGCGGGTGTACTACTGAATCTTCTTAATGTATCGGCATCTTTTGAGTGTATACTGTACTATATTGGGGATTTCTCAATAAATTGATTTTATTTTGATACATATTGGTTTTATTTTGGAACTTTAGAATGTATCCCTTATGGTTCCATACTAATTACCATTCCATATCCGCGGTTTCTGTATTCGCGGCATATTTATGGAACGTATACCCCGCGAATAAAGAGCTTTTACTGTATATAAACGACTACGTTAATAAAAATACCTAGAGCATTTAATTTCTCATTAGGGCATTTAATT
This sequence comes from Agrilus planipennis, assembly GCF_000699045.2. NCBI lineage: Eukaryota > Metazoa > Arthropoda > Insecta > Coleoptera > Buprestidae > Agrilus > Agrilus planipennis. The sequence continues at coordinate 1,421 of NW_020441610.1, forward strand.
ATTACTTAATTGTTCATGTGTCTGTTTCTGATATAAGAAAAATCTTAAAGTTTAAAACTTTTATAAATATCTTAAATAGTCAACATATTTACCAATAGACACTATTTCACCTCAAAAATGCTAAAT
>NW_020441611.1:0-1574 GCF_000699045.2 Agrilus planipennis
GCTCTGTTCTAACGACGGCATGTTTCCAGCGGGTAACTCCTGTATCCAATATTTTCAATGTTGTACGTATCATACCGGACGCGTGTCGCACTTTTGACTTTTCGCGAACGATAATTTAAAATGTCACTTCTTTCGGACGATCGACCACTTTTAACAAAAACACATTGGAACCACCTGCAATAAAAAATAAAGAATAAATTCCGTATTTTTATAATCTCATTATTGGAGATATTGCCTGAAGGGTCAACAGTGATATAAAAATTGCCTTTAAATTATCCAGAATAATACCTCCAGTTTTTCTGGGGCCGCACAACTTCATCTCAGTTTGAGACATTTTCAATTTCCAAAAAATAAAAATAAAAAAAATACGATATCAGTATCTGGCAAGATACTTGACAAATTAGAAGATATTTGGAAGTGTTTTGTGTATGAATTTCTAACCACAATATCGGCATCACGTATTGTTACCCTCAGGGGTGGCTATAAGCCGTTTACATATCTATATGGTCCCAGCTGATTTTTTGTACCTCATTTTACATTACTACCATTTTAGAAGAAATTATTTTAAACTCAGTATTCACCTATAATTAACCTATTCCACGTAAAGATTCTATTCTTTCGATACTACTATAAATACTAACACAAATGTATTATTGGTGGTGGTTATTTAATTTTATATTGGGTAAAATTTTCTTTACCTCACATGGTTTTCAGTAAAATGGTAGAAATTTACAGTTTTGAATACTTATACTCCATCTACCTAATCCTAAGCTTTGAAGCCAGACATTTGAGTACTTATGAGCAACAAGCTCATTTCATCAAAATCAAACATTTTATTTTTTGGATTTCGAATTTCAGAGCTATCTGTACTGTGTAGTACACCCCACCTTTTAGATAATGCAGCTATCCCCTATACATATTTTGGTTACATATTTAATGATAGGGAGCCAATAATAAATAAGCGAGATAAGTTGGTAGGACACCTTCTCAGACATGAAGGGCTAGCAGTTACACATATCTGATGCTTAAAGGAGTTAAGATGAATAGAGGTATTAGATTGAGATTATACATAATACTGGGTAAAGGTCTAGATGATAGCCCCCACCCCCTTCGGGGGTAGAAATGGGGAGGATCAAAAGAGGAGATCTTCCCCACCATTGTACCATAAAAAATTCGTGGCAGTCTCAACCCCATAAAAAGTTATGGTGGTTCAAAGTTAATAAATATGTCAATTTTTATACATTTCTAGGCATGTAAATATTTATATAGTCATTCTTAAACAATATAAAGGTAAAACTAATGGAAAAATACATAAAAATATTGAGAAAGTTATATAAAACATTATTTAAATATCTTATCAATAGGGTAGGTTAGGTTAGGTTACCGGGTTTTATTCAAGTGACCACCCTCTTTCGATCCCCCACCTCAACGCGCTCCAAATTTTCCTTTATTGAATTTTATTTGAATTATAGTGTATGAAAATTGTCAAAATAATCAACTTTCAACCCCCATAACTTTTTATGGGAGTGAAACCGCCGCAAATTTTTTATGGGGTTTTACTCAGGTGACCACCC
>NW_020441612.1:0-1534 GCF_000699045.2 Agrilus planipennis
CTTCTTGATTGAATGTGATAAACAAAGCCTAAATTCACTCCAAAAGCACTTAAAAATTTATAAAGTAAGACGAAAAATTGAGGTCCGTGATCTGACTGGTGATTTTGATGTTTATGCATTGTATAATATTGAAAATGCTTTAGAAACCAAACATGCACATATTTCAAATCCAGGAAAATTAGAAGGCACAATAGTCTCCTGCACTCAGTTGAACACAACTCTCCCTAGTGGTTTGAACACCTTTAAAATGTATAAGGATCTAGCAATTTTTGTGGACCCAAGAATCGTGTTTTTGGGTAATAGAATTATTGCACCTACCAACTGCAATATTGAAGAACAACTTAGAGAATTATATCAGTTTAACTGGAGTGCATCAAAACTAAATTATCAGTGGTTTAGATATAAACTAGGTGTAGGAGAAGGGATTAATGATTTACCACCAGGCAACTGCTTCCCTTTAGAAAGCAATTGTGATTATTTACATGGTGTAAGTTTCCATAAAGGATGCTACATTGGACAAGAACTTACGGCACGAACACATCATACAGGTGTTGTTCGCAAACGACTAATGCCCTTACAGTTTATAAAAATACCTACAGGATCTGTGGAAGATTTGAAAATCCAAAGAAACGGTAAAAGATTGGGTATTTTGAGAGGCATCAAAGATGACTCCGGAATAGCTCTACTTAAAATATCTGAAGCTTTGGAAATGAAAGAGATTGAAATAGGAAATGGTTTGGCAAAAACAGAACGTCCGTTTTGGTGGCCTGTAGAAGCTCCAAAAGAAGTTATTTCACAAAAAGGCTAAAATTGCAATTACCCTTGTAAAAACTTGATAACTGTAGTAGTACAATCTAATAATAAATTATTACAATATTTTACTGAATTATTAAGAAAAAAGAAACGATAATCTAAAAATTTAAAATCTTAAATCGATATTTGAGGAGAAAAGTAATGTTTTTTTTTATCAAATTAATTTAAAAAATGTTTAACTGTGTTTAATTGTATATTCCTAAACATAACTATAGTTTCGTATAAAAATATGAAACAAATTCATTTGTTTCAGAAAATATAATGAAATCAAACGAAGACAGTGAAGAACAAAGTACAAAAGAAAAAATGTTTATATGCTCTAATTGCGACTTAAGGGAAAGATACGATTATTTCGGAAAAGAAATACCATTTACAAAAGTTTATAAATTAAATGAAGATGCTTACCTTATAGAAGATCCATTTCTACCCCCTAAACAAGGAGAATTCTTGGTACTGGGGAGTCACTGCCTCTTGTGCTCTAAAGCTGTATGTAAAGATCCAAACTGTAGTATTTATTTTAATGGAACTCACTGTATAGTTTGTGCTAAGGAAAATTGTTCAAAGTTTCCAGAGGCTTTACATGAAAAATTGAATAAATTGGGTAGTATTTAAAACCATGTACATTTTAAAGAAAAGGAATATTGTATTTGTCTTGTTTTAAGTTTTTTTGTAATAAAACTTATTTATAAAGTATCAAACAATTCTTGTTTATTGCTTTTTA
>NW_020441613.1:0-1533 GCF_000699045.2 Agrilus planipennis
GAACATTGTAATATCTTAACATTTTATTCAAGATGCTTCTTTTATCTAGTTTTCAATATATTATGTACCTTCGTTCAAATATTGTAGTTATAACTATATGAAAACCATTTAATATATAATAATTGTAACAGTTATACTCTGGAGGCATATTGTAAACGTAAAAAAGCTTCAATTAGTAATTCAAACTTCAAACAGTAAAAGGAGTAATAATTCTAGACCAGTTCTGTGGAACACATTACTGCCCTTCTAACGTTTATTTTAATTCCGAAATGCCGTTCATAATCGTGACATAATTTACATTTCAGGATGTTCCACTATACCATATAATTATTTAAAAACAAACAAGCTCAAACTGGTTAATATTGATATTATTGAATTAAATGTTTTTATCAATCAACAGATTATTGCTAGTAATTTTAAATAAGTCATAGAACGTTCATGCTTCAGATGTGGTAATTAAGCTACTTATTTAGTGCAATGCAAAAAGCAGGTTTCTCACCGAGCTAATAAGCCGTACCTAGGTAACCATATGACATTTTTTTAAGTATCTTCCTTTTTTTGAAGTCATTGCTCGATTGATATTGTTAGCTAATTGAGCAATTTTTCAAAAGCATATAAAACTTTAGCAAGAAAAACTTTTTGTTTCAAGCGAGGTAACTTACTCATTATCACAGCAATGTAGGGATGTCAATTACACCAACCACAGTGTATCACAATTACTTGGTTTATTACTTAATACTATGTAGGGACTGTTACATTTATCCCAGCTTTCTGTAAAACTAATTTTACTATTAGATTGGACTGAGTTACCTACTTGACATCACATCTCTATTTAGTTTGCATATGCAATAATATTATTCATTTATTTTATTTTCTGCCCCCTCAAATGTAACAATTTTTGTACTTGTGATGATATCCTTTCAAAAACACATACCTATACACATAAACAAAATAGATCTTCATTGTGGTCGTCGCAATATTATAACTACTATTATTCTTTTGGTGAGAATGATTTTCAAATTAAGTAATTTGTAAAATACCTTCAGATCTCGATGTACAACCCCTTGTTCATGCATATAGTCAACAGCCTCCAAAACTTGTCTAATTAAGTCAGCAGCATCCTTTTCAGTGTATGAACCCTTTTCAACTATACGGTCAAAAAGTTCACCACCAGTGACTCTTAAAAGTAAGTGAACAAGTGAAAACTATTAAAATTTTTACCTTTATTTACTTACAATTCCATAACTAAGTAGACTTTATTTTTATCCTCAAATGTTTCAAGTAGCTGCACTATATTAGGATGAACTAACCTAAAACAATGAACATTAAGATATGATATTAAGTTCAAAAGATAACTTACTTTCTAAGAACTTTAATTTCATTCTCTAATGAGTCTTCTTTGCCTTTGAGTGCTTTCTTGTCTATTATTTTTACAGCATATAGCTCACCTGGTCTTTCTTTACTTTCAGCCAATCTTACTACTGAGAAAGCTCCTCTACAAGATTTAAAATTTAAAGAATTTCAACATTTTGA
>NW_020441614.1:0-1579 GCF_000699045.2 Agrilus planipennis
TCTTATCCTTTACTTTTTATGAGAAATAATGACTTATTTACGAAGCGATTGTAAGCAATACAGCATTAATTCTTATCCAATTAAGTACTTTTAAATACATTGTGCATTTAATATAGATCAATATGGCCCTTTACAACATGTAATTTAAGTGAATATTTTCGAAGATATTACAGATTTAAAATATATTTAGTATCAGCATTGCACCCGTGCGAAGCTGGGGCGGGTCACTAGTGTATTATAAATCTTGAAGAGAGAAGTCATTTGATAACGTCCTTCTTTCGTAAGAAGAATGTAAAAAATGTATACATTAGATTGAACGAGAAAGGGGTCGTCATGGATGTTAATTAAGGGGAAGACCATTAAAAAAACCTAGGTGTTTCACTCCCACCAGTCACTCTAATGCTGGTGGGCAGAAGTCCCTTCGGACTACGTCGGAAGGCCCTCTTCAGGAATTGTGGGAATGGGTGGTGGTTCGGGTGAGAAAGATGAGACAGACGAAATGAAGACAGAAGAAAATTAAAGTTTATCTGTGGTATATTACTATTGCCCCAGCATTTGCCTAAGTGATCCAAGGAAATCGCAGAAAAACTTGGACCAAGGCAGGCGGACCCGGAATCGAACCGACGTCCTCCCGAATGCTGAGCAGTGGCCTAATCCTCTAGATCAAGCCACTCGGTACCATAAAGAGTTAGTTCGAGTCATATTGGAAGCAATAACAGGAATGAAGAGGCGGTAAGGAAGACCTATATTAGATTGCTATTCGCAAAAAGTTGGAAACGTATGTACGTGCGTGTCCAACCAGTCTGATGGCAAGGTGATGATGTTGTAATCTTACCTGATACTGTAGCGAAACCGGAAGTCATTATAGAATGTATTTCCGAATCTGTCAGCTGATGTAAGTAATGCTTCAAAAGCAGAGGTGATTCGGTCTAAATAAATAAAAGAAAAAGGAATTAAATCGTAAAATTAAGACTTGTTATCTAATCATAAATCCACATCATCAAATTTGATTGATTGATCAGGAAATTTCACAAACAGTATAAGAATACACTATTGTTTACTTGGCCAAGTATGATGTTGGAAGCAGAGTTGACACTTTCACAAATCGTAGTTCCCATAAAGAATTGCAAGAATTCTCCCACTGTGACAATGAACATTTGTAAATATCCCAGATGAAACAGAATGCTAACGACCATTCCAACGAACAGGATTGTTGATAGTGCCTGTCAAAAATCGTAAATTCTTGAAAATGCTTCATTAATACAATAAAATGTACAAAAGGTCCGATTTCGCTCAAAAATTTAACCGAAAATACAAGAGTTCCGTTTTAATTCGAAACTAGGGATGTTACGGATTGAAGAACATTAAAATTAACAATAAAAATTTGAAAGATATTGACAGTTTAAATTCCCTTCTTACTTCTTTGTTTTTCTTTATCAAAAGAGGTGTATCAAAAAAAACTTGATCCTTGTTTTCTATTTTCTATTCCTAATAAATAACAAAAAAAAATTCTTCAAATGGGACTCTAATTTTTGGACAAAGGAAGTAATACCAATGAAGCAGTAATATCTACCTGAAA
>NW_020441615.1:0-1543 GCF_000699045.2 Agrilus planipennis
AAATACTTTTCCAAATGTATTTTTTATTTGTAAAATGCAAAATACATTTTTGCCGTTAAAAGTTTTGCTTAAGTATAGTTAATAACTTTCATATTTATTCACCTTTTAAACCTTCTCTGGACTTCCACAAATAATTTAAGACCAAAATTAGCCAAATTGGTCCATCCGTTCTCGATTTTTAGCGAGACTAACGAACAGCAATTCATTTTTATATATATTGATATATAGATGATCAATGAAATTTGCTGACGTTGACTATTGAAGGTATTAGAAGCTTAAAAAGGGGACCAAAAGACATTCCATGAATGCCTTCCAATCCTTTAACTGAAGAGAGCCCAAAAAATTCTAAACTCCTTGAAAATGGATAGGATAGCCCATGCCGCTCGGTGTGTGCGTTGACATCATATTGACGCCATATTGACGATAGTGTTTGTGCTCGTTTACAACAATTTTTCTCCAAAAGTTATTGAAGTTTCTTACAATAAAAGATTCCTCAAAGTCTAATGCACACACGCCCGTTTGATATACTACTACGTCACACTTGTCTCACCGGTAGGTACAATATGGTGACACACCAGTACAATATGGCGTCGATTTATGACGTCATCAGCGCTGGCCAGCATGTTGGGTTATATTTCGGAACACACCCTTAATCAGATAGTTTTCAGGCAAAGAAGTGTGGCTTAACTCATGTCTACGTTAAAAGGAGTTCTTCGTAATAAAGGGTTTCTTTATACACTCTACCAGAAAGTTATTTTCATGGTAAACAAACGGGGTAAGATTCGGGAGTTGCTTGCTTTCACGAATTATATTTCCGTCGACCCTCGATATATTGTATGTCAAAAGCGTTTAGGCAGTAAATTTTCGGTTGCCGTTCAACATCGTTTATTACTATAACTTATTACATGTGAGATATGTGTTCGTGTATTAGGTACTCCCCCCATTTCGTTTGTAAAGTAAATCATTTTATAATATGAAAGACCCTGGCGTTGTGCGATAAAGGCTCTTGCCGAGCCTTCGAACTTGCAGAATTTACTCGATATATGCCACTACCTATATCTAGTATACATAATATACCTACGCGATCAGCGGTATGCATTTTGGTTTTACGTTAAATCTTCGGAAAATATAAAGGCACCTTTAGGTCGATGTATGAGATAGAGCGGGATGGCGAGGCGTGCGAGATTTATGGTCGCTTCACATGGATCAGGAGACTGTTTGGATGACGACGCGTCGCAATTTATTATACCAAAATTTTCACAATCGATTCGATAAGTCGATATTGCCACACTGACTTTGCAATGGACAAAACATGCAAAGAGTGGTTGATTAAGACGATATAATACAAGGTCTAGAGTGGGTGGGTATGTAACGAAATTTTTCGGAGCTGAGAAAATGTCAAAATCTTTGAAACATCCCGTAGGAAAAATTTCCATTGAAATTCAATGGGAATCAATGGAAAATTTGTAAATTCCGTTCAAAACCATTTGGCATAAATGGAAAAATAATTGTTTCCATTTACAATAATTCCCCGTAGGAAAAA
>NW_020441616.1:0-1531 GCF_000699045.2 Agrilus planipennis
TAGAATACAATTTCAGTTCAGCAGATTAAATTAATTACGTCGATGGTTAAATGTCAATTTAAATAATTGCTTCAAGTGCGTTTTCAATCGACTACCGCATTTCACAAAACGTTGTACAAATAATAACCTAAAAAAAATTACTTTCTCTAAAAATATTTAACGTGATTGCTTTTAATTAGGTTATGCACTTTACTGTAGCTTTGTGGACGGTGTTCACGGTAAAATTCATGATTGTGGTTTTGCACCAATTCATTTGTTTGTCGCCGATGTTTCGTCCTCGCTTACGTATGGCATATCCAGGACTCCACCGATGTAAATAACTCATCGGAAACAGAAAGACTGAACTGGAGCTGACGCTGTGCAAATCCAAAATCTTGAATTTCTGTATGAATTTACGAAGTATAAGGAAACTTTTGATGTGTATCTCAAATCTAAGAACTTATTCCAAAGTAATCTCTCGGGTATATGAAAATTTTTATTAAATTCTGCCCCTTTTATATACTCCGAATAAAAATAAGATAAGATATCTTTTGTACACGAGTTTGACCTTATAAAGCCGCGACGCCTTGTAAATCCGGGATAAAAATGAGCAGCTTTTTTTATAACAAAGATGGAAAACGTGACTAAAAATATATGGTATATAAAGCTTAGCCGTTTTAGTAAATTCATTATGGTGATGTACTTTACTGAACTTTATTGTTGTATATATTTTCTACAGGGCTTCTCCTTTCACACTGTCTTGTTTTATTTTCTCCAAGCGCGCAAATTTTTAATAGCACTTAAAAATGAGAAAGCACCCAAAGTCTAACGTTTATTTAATGAAAAATTCTTACCCTAAAAATAAACCATCATGCTTCAACCGAAACAACAATATTGGTGGCCGTAATTTAATCGATAATGTAATAAAAGAACACTTAAGCATTGATTAAATAAATTGTTTACGTTAAAAATTGTTTTAGTTGTTGAAATATTAATTAGACTGTTCTCTGAAAGCGTATGGAATCGAATCAAATTTCTTGTGGGTACTTTTGTAAGGAAACAAGTAAATTCGACGATATTTGGGGAAGAATTTTGCTTGAGAAGGACCATTTTTGACGTATGATTTTACTAATTTTAAATACAAAGGGTTCAAGTGTTTCTATTTTGGGAAAATCGAAGGTGAAAATTAAAAAAAAATTAATATTAGCATAAATAGACGCAAAAATTGTTAGGTAAAATTAGGGGGTGGAGTTCATCCTTCTGCTTATTTTTATTATAAACTTTGGATCCGGCACCTGGCTCCAGCAAATATTCGGTAGGGTACCGGATAATGACGCCGGGTACTCGACAGTAATTCTACCAAAGGAAAAAGAAACAATTTAATAAGTATAACAAAAACCTACTTAATGACAATTGACATGCAAGATTTGTATTGAGGTAGGTCGTTTGTCCTAATTTGTTTTATCTATTGATTACTATACTAAAGTATTTGTTATTTCGATAATAGTTCTTATGCTTACTTTTTTGCTTGAAGTACAGTACCTACATCATT
>NW_020441617.1:0-1606 GCF_000699045.2 Agrilus planipennis
CTACAGGTTAGATTACTGTTCACAAATAGTTAAGGATGTAGGATGTTCTAGTTTTAGGGAAATGCGAAGTTTAGCTCAGGATAGGAAAGAGCGGAAGTACGTGTCCAACCAGTCTTAGGACTGACGACCCTATGATGATGATGATGATTAATTGCTAAACGCTTCATATGGTGAGTTAATATCTCAACCATTTCGTAAAAATGTATACGATTCTAGATTATCATAACTTTATTAAAAATAGAAGATTCTGAACTTCTCATAAGCTGCAGAAGTAGGAAAATACTCAGTAGAACTACGAAATAACCTGGTGGTATGATCTAGAGATTTAGAACATTGCTTAGCATTCAAGAAGACACCTGCTCGATTCCGGGTCCATCTATCCTGGCCCAAATTTTTCTGTTGAGTTCCTTGCATCAATTAGGCAAATGCTGGGAAAGTAATGTTCCATAGATAATCTTTCACCCCCTCCTGTCTTTCTCATTCCAACTACCACCCATCCATTCCCGTAATTCCTAAAAGGAATCTAAAAAGGGCTAATGAGACTGTGGTGCCCCCGAATCAATCAGGTAAATTCTGGGACAGTAATATTTCATAGATAATTTTTCACTCTCAACTGTCTTTACTTCGTCAGTCTCATCTATTTCACCCTAACCACCACCACCACCACCACCCACCCATTCCCAAGATTCCTAAAAGCTGAGGAGGACTTTCCGCCTTTCCCTTCAGCGTTAGTTAGGAGGCACTGCTCGCCCACCAGCATTTACCTATATCTGGTAGGAATGAGAAACCCAAAAGCTTTAAAGTTTTTCTACTATTACCTACTGCTTGAAGACGCGTACTTACTGACGCCAACGCTAGCTCAAAATCTGTTCCGCGACAAGTGAACTTATGTATCACATATGTATGATGTTCGTTCTTCTTATGAGCTGAGCGTGCTACCTTTTGAAGCGATATGCAGCATATGTAGCTACTTTTGCCCAAATATAAAAACATTCAAGTATAGATAACTGTCCAAATTTTTTAATGGGTTCAATTAGCTTGAGCGATAAAAATAAATAAAAGTGTAATTAATTATGACTCTAAATCATGGGATTAGTTTGTACACATTAAGTATGTTTACCTAAATATAGAAGTATTTGTAACAAATTGACGAGAGGATTTATCATTAGGCAATGAAATTAGCCACGTGCAGATAAAAAGTGAATCAATTATGCCTTTCTTGAGTAATTAGAAGTTTGTTCATTAAAGATCTTCTTTTCGCATCTATTTATTTCTTAACGCTGATAAATGGCTTAATAAAGTAATCTTCCTTTAAGTAGGTACCTACAGTTTTACAGTTATTTCTATGGAGTTTTTGTAGCACCAAGTATTGCTAATGAATTGTGAATTTAAGTAATTAAAATAGTGGTTAAGATTAAATAAACAATTATAGTTTAACGTCTCTTTTACTTTTATACAATAGCCGCAGCGGATGTCATATCGTTGTACGAATATTATTTATATCTATAATATAATCAAGTAAAACTAATATTAATTGCTACTCAAAAAGATACATGCTACTTGTTTGATGTCGGATCTTATGTTATTATTATCTGAAAGTGTTTTT
>NW_020441618.1:0-1569 GCF_000699045.2 Agrilus planipennis
AATGAAGTTACGGAATCAATAATAACTGTATTATCTAATGGGAAGTTAGTCGTATTAGCACCGACCAAAGCGTGCTCAGACCAATTTTTACAAATTGTTTTTAAATATGCTAATAGGTTGTGGTATGCGTGTAACTACAATTTGCCTAACGTTTTAGGCAGGTAAATAATTTAATTTTCCTTGGTAAGCACATCGATCTAAAAAGCGATTTCTAAATGTTGTTAAATTGTTGTTGTCTGCCGATGATTCATTGTTTCTTTGGATTCTTGTTAATAACAACAGATAGAAATAGACTTGGACGTAGATACATTAATTGAAACAATCGAATAATTGGAACAATTGATAATTGCTCACTTGGTTTTCCTTGTCTTGATCTAATATGTCTTGCCATATCATATGTGCTCCCATCCGACTAATAGATTATAATAATTAATTGATTATTAATGGATTATTATGATCAAATAACCCGATAATTATTAATTGATTATTTTCATTTTTTAAAAATAATCATTTAATTTCAATTACCTAATCGATTCATCGACTGTCACGATCATGTGCCGAATAATTTTATTTTTATGACTTATATTATCGTATTAACCATTCTGTATCCTGTATATGTAACTGTCCATGGTTTTGATTTTCAAATTATGTATTTTAATAACTCTTATTTTTTTGTGTTTACATTTAAACGACTAATTCCAAAATACGGCCACCCACATCATTGTATTTATATCCATTACTACAGGTGACTATTTTTTGCATGTTATTTTAAAGATTCAAATTGTACGAAATCCAGATAGAATTAAAATCCACAGTAGGTATCAAAAAAGAAGACGACGTAAGTGTGTTACTACTAAATATGTGGTACCGTCGTCAATGTCATCTAAATCACGAAAATGAACAATTAATGGAAATAAATAATTTTTTGTCGACTTTTTTTATAGCAACACCTGTACGGCACACAGGTAAGTTGATACGGATCCTTTGAAATTAACACATCAAGAAAACATATAATTTATCTAGTAAACATCAACTATAGTAGTAGTTATAACTACTACAGTCAGATAATGATCCTTGTTTTGTTCCATTATTCGTTGATGGAAAAATAAAAAGCACTTAGGTAGGTATATAGCTTTATTTCAACTATAAGACATTGACGAAAACAAAAGAAAAAATGAAATACGTTTCATCATCAAAAATGACAGTTGTTTTTAAGGATGTTTGGGAGGTACAATCGGAGACAAGAGTAAGTACATAAAATTAGAAATTCGTGATTAATTAGGTTTTGCAGCATATCATGAGGTAAATAAATGCTATCTATACTAAAAAAAAGTATACGGTTTGAGAGAAAATTTGGAATTTGACCAAAAACTTTGAATAAAATAAGAAATAACGAATAATATGGAAAATTATTAACTGACTTTTGGCAGTGAATATGCCTTGATTTCAACGCCGAAAGAAAAAAATATTTAGTAAATTTGTATAATTAAAATGACGAAAAATAATAAGCATTCATAAAAGAACTTTGATGGAGTTTTACGAGTTAGATGTACCTATTTATATAATAAA
>NW_020441619.1:0-1538 GCF_000699045.2 Agrilus planipennis
TGTTACGAACACAAAGTGGCGGGACGACAGGAATAAAGCTTAATTAAAACTAATTAAAAATTGACTTTTAGTTTACTTAAATCTTTGTTTGCTATGTTTAGAGGCTATTAATGTATTTAAGAGCGACAGCAATGTGTTACTGGCTGCTAGGTGTAACAAAAAATATGTTTTTAAAAACAAAAAATAAAATACTTTATTTTTATGCTGAGTACTTTTTTTTTAAACCATTTAGTCGAGATATACTTTATGTAAAGTCTGAAAAGGTGGCAACCCTAGCTCATGTCGCTCACGACCCTATAAAGACACGTTACTTGCCAAAGCTCATCACCGAAAGCTCGAATTTTCTCGCTCAAAAACTTCAAGAAAATACGTGTATTCCCGTGGAGCGAATTTTACTCATGAAAATGTGTGTTGTGACTAGTTGTTTGGCACCCTTTTTTTAATTCTAAATCGCTATTGAAGATATTTTAGTAATTCTTCTTCATTAATTTGAGGTTAATTCAAAACTTTAATTCACTAATACAGTGAATTAATCCTACAAAAATCCAAAGTGTCCAATTAATAATATTTTAAAAATATCAACTTAGCACTATCAGAAATGTAAATATCACCCCCTTTAAACACAACTTCTGATTATTGTTTAAAGCGAAAACAGTTAATTTTACCAAATACATAAATAATATAATCAGCTATTGTTAATTAAATTAATGAATTTTAGCGTTTTTCAACGTTAAACACTAACAATTACTTTTTTAAAATTATTATTTAATATAAACTAGAAGGAGTCGCTGATTTTCGATATTTAGGGAGTCAGACGACTCACGATGGAGAAAGCCCTACAGAATTATAAAACAAAGAAGGAATGGGGTCGCTTTCAACAAAAAGAAATCACTTTTGTACTCGAAGTCGGTTAATTTTGAAATTTTAAAACGATTATTAATGGTAAAAGAAAAGGTTAGAAGTAAAGAGCTATTAGAGCAGAAGACGTTAGGGAAATAAATAATAAATAGGCCAAATAAATTGGTAGGGCATCTTCTCAGACCTAGAGGCATATTAGAAGCAGAAACAGGAGTTAAGGGGGGAAGAGATAAACTTAGTTCGCAAATAGTTAAAGATGTATATATGTCCAATCAGTCTACGGGCTGAAGGCTCTTGAAGAAGATTATTAAATATTGCTTATGATAACACTTGTTATGCATATTTTGTGCATGTTTGCATACCTATTTCAAGCTTTTTATGTTGCATAATATAATCCAGTATCTAATTAGGACATAGAAGAGATAGTCGCACTCCTCCTAGAGCTTTGAGAATTCACTTTACGTGATATTTAATGTTCTCTTGCAGCTATGCGAACGTGCAAGAATTTCTAATCATTGCAATAATTAGCAGGTTTCTGGGTAAACTTCGCCGCTTTGTTTTTTCCTTTTTCTGGGGGTAAATGTGCACTTAAATATTCGTTTTGTAAAAATAATATAGTTACAATTATCCTTTATACGATTTTCCGGGAAATGTGCTACAACTAAGTATGTACATCATTT
>NW_020441620.1:0-1529 GCF_000699045.2 Agrilus planipennis
GAATAAATTATAGAATTGCTTGCTTATAGAGTAGGTATTAACTAAAAAAAAGTAATTCGAATATTTAAAAAAATCTGATTTTATTCTGTATAATTAATCCCACGTTTCATTACAACTTTCTACAATTTATCAATATTATCGAGAAAAAAATAGGTTTTTTTATTACAAATTGTCAATTTTAAATTTTGTGCGTTCATGTACAAAGCGGATATACTTATAACTATTTTCTGAGCATGCGCACAATATAATTTTTGCAGGATCGAAGGAGGTCGCCTCAAAATTGATGACGCATCGTACGCCATTCGCCATTTGTAGTTTGCTTCTTGTGTTGACAAGTACGGACGAAGACGTTGTGTTGGAATTACTATCAAATTAATTTTTGTGTAGAAGGTAAGCTTTTACAAATATTTACTTTATTCACAGAGAAAGAGAAGTCTACAATAATTTACTCCAAAATCGATACAATACCAACAGTCGTTACGAGACAATGCTAAAATTCTTTTATTCGTTTATTATAAAATATATGCCGTTAACTTTTCTATTACTAAGTATTAATAAGTCCACCTTCGTTAAAAATGTATTTTATTTGTTCTTTCCGAATGTGTACCGCCTCGAGTCGGTTTCGTCACAAGCGATTTGGTGTTGCCAGATTTTATAAAGCGACGCCATTACAAATTAAATTGTTTTCCAGATGTTTATAATATTTTGGTTATTTCCACTTTGTGTATATTGTGGTACCTACTCTTTCTTAAAATGTAATTTACCATCTTATTTTTTTTTAAGTATGTAAACGTTTTTTTATGAATAAATTTAACACTATCGATTGAAGTCTAAAGCAGTACTTGCATGCTTGCGTTTAATTTCATTATTTTTGATTCAAAAGTCATAAATACTTCTACGTTGTATAAAACCCAAAATTCCGCAAAACTTTAGAGACTAGAAATGGTTTATCAATGGAAAAAAAAAGTACTTGACAACTAATGTAAATTTAAATTCAACGTTTCTCTTTGGCTTTGTTTTTGCTTTGAACCCATCGATATATGTGTGTTCTACTTGAAAAATGCGTGTGTGTAGATGTAAACAAATAACTGTTAAATATTTGCTGCCATATTTATTTAAGATAAGCATTAACTTAATTTAATAGGATTTTAATTGTACCTGGTCTGATGGATGTTGTTTAGGTATGTGTGAGCTAATGTGGAGATTTTCAGGCAACAAAAAATAATGTTTTATTTACTGAAAGTGGAAATTATATACTTCTTATTTCATGCACCAAATTTACACAAACTACCTATTTTTTATTAAGAATGCTTTTGTAGTTATTTAATCAAATCAAAACATTTTATTTGTGCAATAATTTTTTTAACTAATGATAAGCATTCGTCAGTGAGACATGAAAATCAAGAAGTGTGCAGGGTGTTTTCAGTAGGGTTCCGTGTTGAAGTTTTAACGTTTTTTTTTTTAAAAAAACTTAAATACTTATATTTCTCTGTGTTTTTTTCTATTCAATGCCTGTTATTTGTTACACA
>NW_020441621.1:0-1614 GCF_000699045.2 Agrilus planipennis
TGGACAGCTGCTATACAATAATACATTTCCATTTACCTCCTTCTCTATATCCATACAAAATATCTATCAAACCAATAAAATTAAAATTTTCTTTTCCGTCAGTATTTTCTTATGACGTTGTCACGTTCAACTATCGTCAGTAAACCGCTTTGTTAAAAGCGACTCGACCCTGGGCTATTCTTTTTATATTTCTGATGCTCCCTCCATCTTGAATTATGTGCACCCTAAATAATCAGCGACATCTATTTTTTCGTCTGCTACTTTTATATCATCTCTTTCCCTAATTATACGTATATTATTTTTGTGACCAACTGTACATATCTACCATATTTAACGCCTTTCATTTCTGTAATCAAGGTCTGCTACAAGTCTTTTGTAGAGACATATTATCCTTAATGCACAAACACATCTGGATATCATTATAACTAATATGGGTACACGCTTCTGCACATAGTACACATGCTTGCATATTGTTTCGTATTTATTTATGTATGCACTTGTACTTAACTATTTACCTGGGTATTTAATGTGGTGGATGAACTCAATAAAAATAATATTAACATTAATAAAATCGGCCGTAGGTAATTATGGTAGGTGCTTAGTAGTGACGTCAACAAGGTCGTTTTTGTCCGGAATGCGGCTAATAATCATGAAAGAGTGGCACCTGATCACAACAAACTTAAATACTTGTGTCATTAAAATTTTTAACATGTTACATGTGTACATAAATCGCAAAGGCACGAATCAAACACAGTCTTCTACTTCGTATCTCATTGGTAATGATTCTTCTTTTCGAAAAAAAAAAAATTAAAAATTATTCACGTGTATTTATTTTTAGTTATTTATAATCCGAAACTTCCTCGACTTGTTGTTGTTATTTATACAAATTGAGGACGCAGCTTTCAGCACAACCTATAGCGAAAATTACATCACGAATTAAAAATACAGGCAGTCCGATTCGAATTATGACAGACACTATAGTACAACATTTTGTTTTGAGTTACCTACGTTTTTGGTGAAAAGTAATCCAAAGGTTATGAGGTATTTACTTTACTTAGGACCCGACCAATGAAATTGACATGAAGATCGAGATCAAGAACTTCGCCTCCCTCCTCGAGCAGTCCTAAAGGTCTGTTCTACCTATACACAAAATATAATTGAGTGCTGTGGAAGGTACTAAATAAAAACTCAAAACACCAACATTCCACAAAACATTTAGAAGACCAAAACATGTTTCGACACCCAAGGTGTCATCTTCTAACCATTTTGTGGAATTTTGGGACTTGATGTGTTTACTTAGCATGTAGTAAAGAGTTGGAGATAGGTTTAAATAAAATGAAACGGTATTGACAAAACAGAATTGTATGAAAATAAACTAGTCAACAAAAATACTGGTATGCAAGGAAAGAAAAAGTAGGGAAAGAGCGAATATAAACATAGGAAATGAAAAATCAGAAGGAGTGACCGATTTTGGGTATCTAGGAAGTCAAATAAGTCAGGACGGAAGGAGTAGTAGGGTTATAAAGCAGAGGATAGCGCAGGGTCGAGTCGCCTTCAATAAAAAGAAGTCACTTCTATGCTCGCGAACGGTTAATTTAGAAATTCGAAAAAGAT
>NW_020441622.1:0-1526 GCF_000699045.2 Agrilus planipennis
AATTTTTAGGTGGAAGGTGTAAAATGGAAAAGATTTCCGACATTAAATAAAATACTGAGGGGGCACAGGAGGGGAGAATTAACAGTTTTAACAGGACCCACTGGTAGTGGAAAGACTACTTTTGTTAGTGAATATTCACTTGATTTGGCAATGCAGGGTGTAAGTAAATACTCAAATTATGAAATTAAAAGTAGAGGTTCCCATATGATAAAGATTAACAATGAATAAATGAACTAATGTCTAATGGCAATAAATTTCTTCTAAGTTTAGGTCAATACTTTGTGGGGAAGTTTTGAAATAAGGAATTCACGACTAGCTCGGATAATGCTACAGCAATTTTCAGGAGTCCCTCTTGAAAATCACTTGGAAATGTTTGAATCATTTGCTGATTCCTTTGAGAAGTTACCAATTTACTACATGACTTTTCATGGTCAGCAGTCTCTTAAAGTTGTTATGGAGGTAACATTTTAATTTTATGCTAATCATAATTAAGTAATTTTGTATTTACTCTTAACTTCTTTACCTAATTATGATTTAGTACAAATTAAGTAAAGCATTTTCTTTGCTTTCTTGGATTAAGTGTTTTGACTAAATAATTATTGTAACATGAGTATTATAATTTTCTTATTTTTTTTTTTCTATTTGTAAGGCAGTGGAGCATGCACAATACGTTCATGATATAGCTCACGTAATTATAGACAACCTTCAGTTTATGATGGGTATGACTGAAGATCAGAGGAACATGGACCGTTTTTGGAAGCAGGATGCCATTATAGCTTCATTTCGTACATTTGCAACGAGAAAAAATTGTCATGTGACATTGATTATCCACCCTAGGAAAGAAAGGGACGATGATGACCTGACGACCAATTCTATTTTTGGAGGTGCTAAGGCGTCCCAAGAAGCGGATAATGTACTTATTATACAAGACAAAAGACTTGTCTCGATGCGTGGAAAAAAGTATTTACAGGTATAATAAAAGTTAATACATGTATATATTATTTTGATAATTATTTGTCAATCAGAAAAGCTATTGAAATTGATCATTAACTACTATTTATTGTAAAAAGTAGTCAGCTATTATAGTTAATTTCGTGTGAAAGAAACCAGGCAGAGGACTAATCGATCGAAGAAAAAAGGAAACAGCAATAGCATATATATAATTAAGTAAACTAGACATTATTCGATATGTTTACATGATAATTTATATGCTAATTGATAATCTATACAAAATCATTTTTTAAATATTTAAAATAGGTAATATCCATTTAAAAGTAATTCGCGCTTTTATTTTTAAATATTGTGTCTATGGGATTTATTAGTACATGCCTATGATATATAATTATGAAGCCATTTTTTGTTAATCATTCTGTTACACATCTCACATAGGCGTAGGTTAGTTTTTATGTTGAGGTTATTTTAATATTATTAAAGTGATATTCACGTTACGAAAAACATTTATTTAGTAATTATACGTAATTTTACTAACTATAAGCAATTTTAACTTTATTGTTCATCAATTCCCC
>NW_020441623.1:0-1531 GCF_000699045.2 Agrilus planipennis
CCGCCCCTTGCAACGACACGATAACCATCGAATTAACGCAATTTCAACCGCCCTCCCTGCCCTCGTCTGTATAACGGGTGTATTAACGTGAAACCTTTCATTTTTGTTAACTCGTTTTTAACAACGGTTCGCTTTTATTATTCCGTAACAAATTGTATCTTCTTCCTCTTCCATACACACACACACACACACACACACGGGAAAATCGATACAACTATGTATAAAAAACGCAACACAAATCAATTCAAAATGAGAAACCTGTAACCATTTTTCAACTTTTAGTATCCCAATTAATTTACAAAAACCAGAAACTTGTTTATAATGAAATCATCTACCTGCCTTTTACGGCTAAAATAAAAAATTATTGTTTTAAAATTTTTCGTATTGACTTAAGAAAAGCGAGAAAATGTGAGAAGAAGCAATAAGGGTAGTAAAATTCATATTTTATTGCTTTTCTCATGGAGAAGCTGAGGCCGGATATAAGGAAGGAAATATAGAGTAAGAAGGTAATGGAAATGAATAATATGAAGATTGCTAGAGGGACTGGGTGTCAAGATATTTAAAAAGAGTGAGCGAATAATGGAAACATTTAGGACAGAGAATCGAGGATATCTTCCAGCAACCTACATTTTCCAAACAGTAATCTACCTCTACTCCTCTTAACTCCTGTTTCTGCTTCTAATCTGTCTCTCTTACCAGCCCTTCAGGCGTCCTACCAACCTATCTCTCCTATAAACTGTTCTCCTAATACTCTTTCTAATACCTCCAAATTTCTAACCTCTTCTACCCACGGTATTTTTAACACCCGCCCCCCCAACAAAAACACCACTACCACCTAAACATCTAAAATATCATCTTCTCTTTTTATAGTAGTTCTAGCCCTACTTTAGATGTAAATAGAGAGATAATTCGGATATGTTTAAGTTTAATTAGTAGAAGAATAGCGTATTAATTTTTAAAACGAATTTTTAATTGTTATTTGTGTTAAAACGAGCAAAATATTTCCTATATCCGACCGACTGTTCAAGCATGTAACTGTTAGAGAGAGCAAGTATTCGAAGAACAGAAGATAGAAAATTACGCTCGGCAAAAGCCTAAATCTTTAACAATCAGCAATTATTAAGGAGAGCAATCATAATTGGTTTTGTGTACACACATATTTCATAATAAATAAATCTAAGGTTGTCCCTGAACAATGTGACCGTTATAGAAATAAGTCCCTAGCGAGAAAAAAAAACTTTTATCTTCTACCCTAATCACAGAAATTTAAAGAACAAAAAACTCACCAGAAAAAATGCATTCTATTATTCCTTCAACGTTAAAACACCAATTACTGCATTGGTTTTATCCATGGTTAACACATTCTCACATAATAACAACGAGGAAAATTATCTTTACTATAATAACAACGTTTTTCTTTTGGCGAACAAACTGTTTTAACGACCGGCGTGTTCTTTTATTGATTTCACTAAACATTTTCCAAACTAAATCGATAAAAACGACAGTTTTTGAGAACCGATTAACGCAAATA
>NW_020441624.1:0-1574 GCF_000699045.2 Agrilus planipennis
GTTGGTCTGTGTTGTGTCGGAGCTGCCTGCGACGCGCTGATGAGATCCAAAAAGATCGAAATCGCGATCCGCGTCTGGCAGTTTCGACAGAATACGGACCACTTCGAATTATTTTATTAACTTCGATTAAGTCATTAAGACAGTCCGCGAATATCGATTTGGCATAGTGTACCTTTCTCTAAGTGATCTAAATATACTAAATTAGACGATAAAAACAAGTACACAATTGTTTATTGCTATTATGCCACTTGGTTGCCTTGAACCTCAGAAACCACTCGATGGTTTATGGTGTGGTTTCCGCTGGAATATCGAGTATTTTGTCCTAATGATTATAACTTTTGTATCATCTTCACTATTGTCAGGGATAAAGAGATAAGACGATTTTTATAAAATGAATTGTCTCTGTAACTTTTCAATAATCTTTGAGAACATTTTCACCGTATTGCACTGTAGAAAAAATCTATTCGGTGACAAGGGTATCTTTAGGGTCGTTTGGTGGAATTCATACGCGCCTGCCTTATCTTTATTTTGGGCTTCACGTTACCCATTTGCTGCTTGTAATAAATTCTATTGCAACGTCCCAATTTTACGAGCTGCTTGTACGTATACATACAAAACCGTGTCTAGCCGCCATAATCCTCAGCCATTTCCATTTTAGTCTTCCAATTTCTTGGATGCAGCATTCCCAGATTACCCACATCAATTTCGTGATTATTATCACGGACTCAAACATTTTTACTTCGTCTTTTAGGTTCATACGTACGTGAAACAGGTCAACCAGGAAGCAATTTTGTCCTTCGTCCTTATTTCTACGTACTCTACTACATTACCACTATTTTACATGAATTCCATTTGTCATAGCAGCTTTTGTACCTTTCGTTACTTAATATCTCTACAACGAAATTCTCATATGTTATTACTTTACATATATGCAACCAATTTTACACCACATTTAGACCCGGCCACTTTTTTCCAACTGACGGAATACGTTAATATTGCTAATATTTAATTAACGATTGTAATTAAACAAATCTAAAGTGTACCAAAAGAATCCTTCCATATTTTATTTAAATTAAAAGTTAGGTGCAAAATCTTGTACTTTTTCATAAAGTTTAATGGTAGTACGTTCGATTAAATATAGCACACATTAGTTTTACGTAAATCATTGGTTTTAGGAAGAAATTAGTTTTGTTCAGGCATCTTGCGAAATTGTGTAATGCTGCCTCTAGACAAAACTAAGGACTTATTGTTATATAAAGATTACTAAACCGTGCATTATTCAAGAGTATCGTTTTCTATCTTAAACAAGCTTTCAGAAGCTTCTGCATAAATAAGCGACTTTCATTCAAGTTGGTGAAGGCTGTTGTTTTAGTGGAAATAAGTACATACATATATACATATATTGCATAGATCTTGTCATTTATTTTACAAAAAATATTAAATGCAGAAGATGAACATTGAAAAAAAAAATTGTCTTTGCTATAACTTATTCTTAACATTATCACTTATCACTAACCAAAATCGAAATTTTGTAAATATTCTACGAACTTTAATCCTAGCAACACAACGAGAGT
>NW_020441625.1:0-1524 GCF_000699045.2 Agrilus planipennis
CTTATGACGTTGTCACGTTCAATTATCGTCAGTAAAAAGACCTTACAGACAACCGATTTTTTTTTAATAAAATGTGTAATTGAAAATTCAGAGTAGGAATTTGATTGTGTTTGATCGACGGGGGAACTGAGGCATTGCGCCTGTTTCATTCATTTGTTTATAATAAAAAGGCGTAATATTTGCTATTTTCGGCTACAGGTTGTAAAACGCCCTAAAAATATCCAACGATATACTCATTTATTCATGTATTAACGTCACATTCTATGACAATTGTTTTGTTAATTTTGTTTATTCAGTTTATAGGCGGAATTGTGTGTAACAAATGATAACAAATGCAACGTTAACATTGATAAAACAAAAGAACAACTCGCTCTAATTTTATCAGTCGGTTTATTAATGTAATTATTATGATAAAAGCATAATTGTAATAGAGTAAACAGCAAAAAAAAAAAGATTGTTTCTAATTGGTTGTTACGAAAAATTTTTAACCGTCCAGTTGTTTTCCCGTCTTCTAATAAGAGACTACTTTAAAAATAGATAGCGAAAATTTTCTAGTTGACCCGAAATAGATTTTCATTTTCAAAGTAAGCGAAACTTATTATATGTACCGGAAGGTACGATTCGCGACTGTTTTCACCAATGGCGTAGGAGAAGGGAGCGATTTATATAGATATCACAAACGCGGAAACCTTATCGTCTATTTTAACATCACACGTCTTATTTCCAAAATTATTTTAATTATTATTAATTATGAAGAACATTTCGCACATGTTTGCGTACAATTTATTTCTGTGTGATGTTACTATACATGTAGGTGAGCACAGTAAGATCTAAGGTGCCATGTACTTGTATATGGGTACATGTGTGTACCTAGTTCACTCGTTTTTGTTTTCTTCCTCCGTCATAAGCATTTAATAGTATGATACATTACCACTAAGAGATGTGGCTTGTAAATCATCCACGGTGGCGACCTTTTAATTTCTGATTTATTACTAAATTATCCAGAAATATACACTGCACAACTTGTTTTATAAAACGTCTAAAACGCATTTAATATACCGGGCGTTTTGCAGTAGTAAAAATATAATGTAAAGGTGCCATGGTTCCTGTAGTTTGAAATTGTAAGTAGTAACATCCTGTAGTAGTATATTGCGTGGAATTAAGAATGTATAGGGGTTGTAAGAGCGAGTACTCCGTCAAAAATTCATTGAGAAAGTCTAAGACATTTGTTTTTTTTTTATTTTAAATTTAATCGATTATAATCATTCGGTAATTAAGGATTAAAAGTTGAAAGGGGTGATGATCAATCAATATCAATTTAGTTTTTTGAATCAGTACACCGAGGAAATAAAACAAAAGCCCTCATTAAAATTGTTTTTGTAAACAATCGAATGTAACACATATCTATTTTGTTTTTCAGTATTCAAATGTTTTTCTTTTTTTTAGTTTTGTTTCTCTTTTGTAATGCAGTAGTTAGACAGGGGGGTAATAAGAGATTTTTCCAAATTTTGATGATGAGTTTTG
>NW_020441626.1:0-1523 GCF_000699045.2 Agrilus planipennis
TATAAGTACTTAGGAATTCAATGACTATTCGGGAGTATTGTTTCGGTAAATGTACCCACAGTATATCAAATTGATGATCTCGGCAATCTTCGTTCGACAGTTTTCTATAAGTCCTTGCCGAGATATTAACCTCTATCAGTCATTAGAAAATTTTCGCCCCCTAAGCTCCCTTTTCAAATTTGGAAATAAATAAAAACTAGTGGGAGCCAAGTCTGGATTTCAAGATGGTTAAACTAGAGAATAGAATCCTTGTTTGTGTAGAGAAGTCATCGCAACACTGTATTTGTGCATTGGCGAATTATCCTGCAGGAGCAGCACATATTTCGACAATTTTCCTATTCTTTTTACCCAAATGGCATCCTTTAACTTTACCAGTATTGCAGCATAGTAGTTTCCAGTGATTGTGGTAACATTTTCTTTGTAATTTACTTGTAAAAGTCCTTCACAGTCTACAAAAACTGTAGCTCTTCCCACTTCCCAGCCGATTCTGCCATCTTGAGCTTCATAGGGGTGCCATTGTATCGATTCCTATGGGAACTCAGGTTTAACTTTCATTTCGCTCATTATAAACTGAGCTGACTATCCCTTGCTTTGCCAGCAACTTTATCACAGCGTGGTGTTCAATTGACTTGTTTGAAGGGTGACAACTCTTAAACGAATAACGTCATAGACTTAAACTTTTACTTATATACCAACGACGAATTCCTAATTGGCGAAATGTACAGTGAAAAATTTTAGCTTCTCCCTTTCCCTTTCCTGCCGCGAACTTATGGACCTCACCTCGCATATCGGTGATGGAAACTTGATTTCACAATTCTTTGATAGGGCTATCTCTCGGGATGTACTCAAAGCTCGGAAAACATGCATTATATCATTTTAAATTGAACTCGTATTAGTCACTTCTTATCAATTCTTCATTTTGATGTACCTAGTTGCATTAATTAATCCAGTATGAATTTGAGTAATGGCCATTATCTAAATTAATGATTCCTCAAGTTTGATAAAATATCGGAAATTCGTATGACGGACTCCAATAATTTGATCGCCATTTACGAACTTTCAAAGGGTAAAATAAATTGGAAGGAAGCACACTGACTTGTGTACCCGTATCTCATTATGCACATGATTTTCAACTAAAATATTTTGAGACGATCTGTTACAACTACACACAAGCCTAATGAAGTATTTAGTGTTGGCCTGTTAGGTTTTGAATCGAATATGTCCGTGGAGAAACGTAATGAGTACAGTGACTTATTGGGTTATTATTGTGCAATTCCACTTGCAGATATAACGATCAATCAAAATGAGATGACAGTATTTTTAATGTTTAGTAAATCATTACTTGAAAATAGCCAGGAATTGGAAACAAAATGCTCGTGTATTCTTAGTGTGTTTATTTAATCTGCAATCTTACAGTTATTTAAACAGATTTAATTGTGAAAGGGATTAGCTACTTCTTTCATATCTGATGTCTACTTAAAGTTCTAATAATTAAAAGATAACAATGATGAAGGAAAACTAAA
>NW_020441627.1:0-1515 GCF_000699045.2 Agrilus planipennis
AATTAGTTTACTTCTTGGCGTATTTATTTCTGTTAAAAATAGTCACTAAGCTTAATTAACACACAAATACTTTTTTAAACATACGGTGGATTTCGTGTATAATGACAATAAAGGGAAGGAAAATATCCGGAAGTCGTTACAGTCAAAGGTAAATAGATAGAGGCATGTATGTACAGTTTTCTTTTGAATTCGGAATAATCGACAACCATTTGATTGAGTCATTTATTTTTGAGAACCGCTTTAATTTGAAAGTCATCCAACAGGATGGTGCACTTTCGCACTCTTTGCGATTAATGAGCACCCATCTCAATCACCTAGGCACTGGATAGGTCACAGTGGACCAATTAATTGGCCCGCTAGGTCTCCGGACTTGACGCCGATGTCAAAGCACGCGGCTAATGATATGAAGTTTGTGGCGGACATTTTGAAAATTTATTATGAAATGTATAAAGTGTTTGTTGTTGTATTCGTAATTATCTGTTTTGTAAATTATACTGAGTTTAAATATTTTCGAAAATAAAGACGTGAAATTTATAATTCGTCGTAACCTCGTAACCCGCTTATTTTTAAAACTGTTTTACTTCGAACGACCTGTAGAACATACCCCTTGAGCGGCGGGAAAACTTCCTGAATCGCCCTGTATATAGAATCTCTTGCGTGTCTATCACAACGAATTTGATCAGAAACCACTTGACAGACGCAAAGGACTTTAATTTAATATTGCATAATAGGCACATGTTATTAATCCCTAATTATCAATGGTATAAAACAAGGGATCAAACTAAGTAGGTACTCGAACAACAATTTTGTTAATTTGATATGAAAAAATGTATTTTTTTAATTATTATATATGCAAAAGTAAGGCAACTGCTTCGGTAAAATGTATATGGATATAAAATCCAAATGATCTATAATCCTAGCTAGCTACCACCATGGTTGTAGCGATCTTATTGCTACAACTCCGTTAGTACAAAACTGATGTGGTTATAGCGACTTCGGATGTCACGCCGAGTTCGGTTGTAGCGACCGTTTTTGTTGAATCATTTGTAACAAATTCCTAGAAATCCCATGCCACCAAAGACATAAAGAGCCTTCTTATCTTTTGTTTACATCCACACAGATTATCAGCAACTGTGGTGACCTTTATCAAGGTAGGTAGGCGTAGGAAGCGAAGTTACATTTACGGTTCAGTTACAAAGTGATATTCTGAGTAGCAACTGTTTCGTAAACTTTTGAATAAATATGGCTCCCAGACGCATATTCACTGCTAAACAAAGGGCGGAAAACATTTCAAATTGAAAATTCAAAAGAAAACTGTACATACATGCCTGTCTCCTTATCTTTGACTATAACGACATGCGGATATTTTCCTTCCCTTTATAGTCATTATACCCGAAATCCACCGTATGTTTAAAAAAATTTTTGTGTGTTAATTAAGCTTAGTGACTATTTTTAACAGAAATAAATACGCCAAGAAGTAAACTAATTCGTATAAAGCTAAAACAATGATAGTAA
>NW_020441628.1:0-1542 GCF_000699045.2 Agrilus planipennis
GTCGAAACTATCTGTTTTAAAATTCAACAGGTATAATAAATTTATCACAAGAAAATAAATACAGTAATAGTTCCTTATTCACGGTTTCCTTGTTCTCGTTTTCATTATTCGCGGCTGAAAACATTGCAACCCTGTTCCTGTATTCGCGGTTAAAAATTTCATTATTCACTGTTGCAATTGGTAAACAGAAGACGATTCGTTGTCATTTATTAAGGGGATTGACTGCAATAGGCCGCTCGTGCCTAGTGTGAATTTTTCCGAAAACATGGGTTTCTATTCTAAACATTGTAATTTAACGCTGCCAGATAAATATCTAATTTTTTGTATGGTAAGAGACAAAGGTTCACACTAACTCGGTACGTTTTTAATTTTCAATAATATGGTCATTAAAAGCTTTTACAAGTGCCTAAAGTTGATGCTTCTTATAGGACACGTATTTTCAATAGAAATTAAAAAATGGCCTTCGAGAAACTTTAGAACAAAGCTTTATCTATCTTACTACAAAATTTCAAACATCTGTACCAAGTATTACCCTCATGATATCTAGAACCGATAAGCATGTTTTTACTCTACGGCGCGTGTACTACTGAATCCCCTTAATGTATCGGCATCTTTTGAGTATGTACAGTTGGTACGTGCCGAAGCGGCTGTTATAAAAGATGTAACCGAATAGACTAATTGAAAATTCGAAACAAGAAAAAATCACTAAATTTTTTAAACTCTTGCCTAAGTTGATTACAACGATTAATTTTAATTGCGAATTTCTCAATACATTTATTTTATTTTGATACATATTGGTTTTATTTTGGAACCTTAAAACGTATCCCCTATGATTCCATACTAATTACAATTCCATATCCACGGTTTCTTTTTCGCGGCATATTTATGGAACGTATACCCCGCGAATAAAGAGCTTTTACTGTATAAAAATTCTTTATGATGCACTGTAGTGATAGTGAAATTTGCACGATAACATGGAATAATAAAAGCGATTCTACCTAACGGCAAATAATGATGAGAATTAGGAAGCAATCTCACTATAATAACAACAGTTGATTATTACACGCAGATTGTATCCAGTTCGTACATAATTTATTCGTTGCACATGAGAGTTCCTGCAATTAGTGATTAAGTAATAAACTTATAATACCTACGTGCGTACTAATGATTATAATAAGTAGTAAGTCTACTTATTTCGCATTAATGTTAAAAAAAACAGAATTAAAAGTGTTATGTTAATAATTGGATGCATATTGTAATAAGGTAATTATTAAGTGAACAAGGGACTTGTGTATATGTCGTATAAAGCAAGGTGCAAACTAATACAACAAACAGCAGAAAACATTACGGAATGTTGCAGAACACACAAGCGAAGCATGAAGTTATTAGTAGTTTATTAAATACAGTAGAATCCGCTTATAATGGCATCGAAGGGAAATGACAATTATGTCATACTAAGTGGATTTCATACAAGGCAGAGTCATAGAAAATCAACAACTTTCTATTTTGGTTAGTTATTTAGTTTAATAGAGAGAAAACCTA
>NW_020441629.1:0-1510 GCF_000699045.2 Agrilus planipennis
TTAAGTCTTAAGTTAGGTACCAGATAAGTGGATAGATTTGTATAAAGGTTCTTATTATTATTAATTTGTTTGATTTACCTTTTTGTAGTAATTATATCTCCTCTTTTACTATTTTTTCAAAATCTTCTGTACTTTTCTCTCATCCATCGTCAAATCATTTCCTATATACACCTCCGTCTTTTCTCATTGCCTGCATCATGTCCTTCCACTTTTTCATTATTGCCCCATTCACCATCTTTTTAACTTCCTAACAATCCTATCTTCTCCTTTACTTCTTCTTTGAAACTGTTATTTCTTTTCTTACCACTTTCTTCATTATATTTTCCAATCTCTTCCATTTTCTGTAGGTTTTCCTTGGTCTTCATTTCATTCATCTTTTCCTTTCTACTTTAATTTTCCTTCCTGAGTTCTATCCAACTTTTTCTCCAAATTCTCCCATCTTCTTCTTTCTTGTAAATCTCTTTTTTTTTGTTTTTGTTCATTATCTTTCTATTTTTTTACTGATTTATTATCGCTTCCAGCAACTTCATTAACTTGTCCAATTCGTCCATCTCACTATCACATTTCTCTGTAGTTTTTCATTTTAATTCTTTTTTTTCGTCTAGTCTTTACGCTTTTCCAGATTCTTTTTTTATTATTTTCCTCCTTTTTATTGTACCTTTTCCTTCTTCCTTACTCTCACTTTTTTCTTCACTCAGTTTACATTCATTGGTACAATTTTATGAAATCCGTAAAAGGAGCAAGTTCATTCGGTACTGATGAGTCCGATTTCTTGTTCTTAAGAAATTAACTAATTACAAATAATGACTAATTTTGACTTTTTATTAATTTCTAAGCGTGAATCATTCAAATTTGTCACAAAACAGCTGAAGTATGTAACTGTTATAAAAACAATATTTAATTAAAATCAGATTTGGAAAATTAATTGCGTCTTTTGTTCTTTTAATAATAATTACGATTCATGTGTGGGTAGGATATGCTGCGACCCGAGAATTGACGAGGATTGAACAAACGCAAATTTGTGGTTCAAATACATATACATAGGTAATATAGAGGAATGTATTATAAGAGGTCGGTCGACGACCTTTCTTAATTTTCGATTAAGTACAAATTAGCTGATCAAGAGCATCGGAATCTTTATACCTGGACCTAATTAGCGTTCGATTAGTCGTTATTTGCAACGATCTGAAGAAAGTAAATTTAAAATGGGCCAGATAGCACTTCGCCACTAATAAAATGTCGGCAATTTATGTGCGCAAGATACCACTAAATTGAACAATAACGATAGCTCTCGTGTATTAATATATTTCAGTGGAGGTTGGTTGGTTGGTTGGTTGGTTGGTTGGATGATGGCTTTTCGTTCGCTCGCTCGCTCGCTTGCTCGCTTGCTTGTGGGTACCTGCATCTGGCAGTGTCGATTATTTACTGGTAGTAGTTTTATTACAGGCTTTGTGGATTAAAAGTTAATTAAGGAATTTGTTTCTTTGTAAGTTATCTACCCGATATCTTT
>NW_020441630.1:0-1506 GCF_000699045.2 Agrilus planipennis
ATAAGAGCATAAAATTCGGAAAATATTAACATATTTACGAAATACTAGGACATAGACTTAAGCTATTTGCACAGGGACAATATTATTGTTAACATAATTTTGTCGGCTATAACGTTGCATTGGCGCTAATTAGTTATTAAAGTATGATACAAACACTTTTGATGTAATCCTGTTTAAAAAATGGTGAAGATGTATGTACATGAAACGTCTAAGAAGTGATTCACTTTGCATAGTTTGGGGTCTGGACCAAGTGCGTGCTAAATCCGTAGTACGTAACCTAGACCTAGTTTTGCATTCATGCTGCACCGCCTAAGAGCGTCCAAAGCATAGACAAAGCACGATGTAAAGGAAGTTTTACAGTTTTTGTCCGTGCTGCTTCCGAGACCCGGCGCGAAACGGTGTGAACCGCCCTTTAGTTTTTGAATCTTTTTGTAATACGTAATTTCTCAAATGACCGAGGTTCTGGCATTACATATTTAAACGTACAGCGCATATTATACATGTAATTTGTTGTTAATGAATTATTTTTATTAATGCTTTATTTGGTCTTGTTGAGAAACTACTGCTACCTGTTTCTTTTTGATAGATAGTATGAATTTTGGCGCCTTCAGCTTTTTGAAAATTAGAAATTATAATAATAGGAATGTTTGTTCGTTTCTGGTATCTGTTTTTAGTTATCAACATACTTGTTGGATCCAAGTATACATACTTGTATGTAAGTTAAGTGTGCATACATACATATTATGTACTTTGTTTCGACCAGCACACCACATACTAACATCATAACAGCACTTCTCTGTTATGATGCCAGATAAAGCCTACTTGGTTGCTTGTTAGAGGAAAATGTCGTGGTTGACATAAACGAAGACAATTGAGACGGGCCGCTTAAAAAAAATAATCTTATCTATGCTTGTTTTAACGCCTCCAAACAAGCGTAATGTGTTCAAGATTATTACTGAGAACCAATTACGGCGGTGGTAGGACCGTTTTGTGTTTCGTTTATATTATAATTTGTTGTTAATTACCATAACTATTTATTATTGCTTCATACCTACCCATAACAAGTTTAATCAAAAGATCAGGATTAAAACGGTAATGAGTGTTTAGTGTTTTGTGTTGGGCATCTTTTTTACCGATATGTTTAATCCGTCGATTTAATGTCAATGACAACACTCGTTTATTAATCCCTCAGTTATACATAATATTAGTTAGTGCATTTACGATTTTTTACGATCCTGTTTACTACAGAACGAAATAAGGACATTAAATAATAATAAGCTAAATTGGAAAGAATAGAACAGACGTCCCTATGGAAGTCAATAAGAAATAGGCTAGGTAGGTTGGTAGAACACCTCGAGCAGAAAGGGCTAGTCACAGACAGCAAAAATTCCCTCAAAAAAAGCCCCGGGAAAAAGCCTTTAGAAAAAAAAACCCGGAAAATAGTTTACTCCTTGGAAAAAATCAATACTCAAAAAATCAATGTGTAATTATTGCAGAAAAGGAAAT
>NW_020441631.1:0-1500 GCF_000699045.2 Agrilus planipennis
TACAGCTTTTTTTATTGAATTTATAAACACCCCCTACCCTATTTGGACACCCTGTATAAATTTTGTTTTAAATGAAGACTCGTTTCAACGACAATGATGCTTTGGACGATGATTCTGAGCTTAATGAAATCGAAACTGAGTCAATTTGATATATTTTATGATATAAACCATTTTTTGTCACAATAAATCAAATTAAGATTTTTTGTTTTAAATAACTTGTCATTTTTGGCTTCTGCAAATTGATACATAAGTTTGTTGTATTGCTATCTCGATGTACACAAAGCTAGAGAACTATATTTGTGGTTGGCCGATGTCGACCCTTTCGATGCCATTTTCTGGGAGAAGTTAGTTTACTACCTACATTTCTGGAAACAGTTTTTTAAATTATCTTAGCAAGAAATAAAACTGTATACCAATTTATACTATACGTATAAATATAGAAAAACCGCTGTAGGTTCAAATTCAAAATTCCTTTTATCTAAAAAAGCTCTGATCCAATATTTAAACTGAACTGCCCTATCGATTTTCCAGTTACCTTCAGATAAGTTATAGCGTCTTTTGAAGAATACGGTTGATACCTGTTTTGAAACGTTACGATACGCAGGTAGTCTGTGACCAAAAACATATAAGGTAAGCTGCCATGAAAGCTGTTTATATTTTAAGTCAATATTTTCGAAGGCGAATAAGAACACTGCCATCACACAATATATAAAAAATTGATCAAGTCGGTCAATATTGCCAAGTTATTTTGGGAGCTTTTGTTGTTTCTACCACGGTATATTTAGGTTCTTATAATGGCAAGCATTTTTTCGCTGACAATATCTTGAAGATTTTAGCTAAATGCAATAATACAATTGAATTAAACGAAAAAATATGCAAAAAAACCTTCGACATTATTTACGTCAATTGTAGCGCCACTTATATTTTTAAGGATCGAATAGTAAACAACATCATATTATAAAACATATTGCAGAAAAGATTAATAGAGTTGGGCAAAGCTCTCACGTTTCAAGCCTAAGCCCAAATGAGCCGTTAAAGCCGCAGTTAAATTTTAAAATCGAAAAACTTTGACTAACTAATTACTTAAACACAATTAGAATGCAATTCCTAAGCATTTTTTCAAACCATTACTTCATGACTCGACTGGTGAATGTTTAGCTACACATTCTATCCATGAATCTGGTGGAATATTGACATTTAAACGTCACGTCCACCAGGTCAAAAGATTGCTGATTTTTAATTAAAAAATTTTAATTAAACGACAACATCCTGAATTTCGAAGGTTGACTTAAGGCAAGGATCATCCTTTAATTAGACGTATCAAAAGTCGGTAAATTGAAAGGATATAGCCTATCAGCTTAATATCTAGACAGGTATATCAAATTTCGTGTTAACAAAGTTTTTAACACAGGCCACATATTTTGGTAAAGGTCTAGATGATGGCCCTCGTAGGGGGTGGGGTGGGGGGATCGAAAAAGGAGGTCTCCCCCACCACTGTAC
>NW_020441632.1:0-1509 GCF_000699045.2 Agrilus planipennis
AACTTTCGGAAACAATTTGTCAACAATATTATCGAACGGATCAACTAATGGTTTTTATGGGATTTACAGCATTTTCAAAAATCGGCCTGAAATCAATAATTATCCAAATTAGTGGAAAGTCATAACGTATTCTGAACCCTGATCCATTTTGTGTAGAATATGGGTAATGGGGTGACTTTTTTATGGTGTCCAGAGTGGCACTAAGGGAAAATCCTACTTTCATCACTCTGAAATGATACCAACAGTCTATGATGAGAGATATTTTTGAATCGCTCTCCTCTAGAAAATGTTTAATTGTAGATTGTACAGGTCGTTCCATCAGGACGGAAACGGGTAGCTTCAGTTATGTTCATTAAGCTTTTGACTCATTTTGATGGAACCGAGAAACACATACAAATTTTCGTTTTCGCAGAGCAATTAATTCATAAGTTAAACCCTATCAAAACTTGCATAATTTAGCAGCAAAAATGATACGTGCCAAGCAACCCTTTCAGCCACCGATGAAGTGTCACAGTTTGGAGATTACAGCTGACGGAAAAACCTCATCCTCGTAATAACGGAACGTCATACGTCCCGTCTTTCTGGCAGGACCAATTCTTCTATGCAAAAGTACTTCCCTAAGCACTCCCAACAAGACAGCTGCTCGTATTTTCTGTCATTAAGGATATTCTGTACCAAACCAAATAGTTGATTTTTGAAATGCTGGCCAAATGGTCAAAGTAATTCGTAAAAATATCGAACTACATACTTAACTTGATGAATCGTTACATGCGATGTAGACACCTACTAAAAATTTAACCCATGGTGTAGTAATACATTTTATTAATGCAAATGTTTTGCACTATTTAAACTAGACCCAAAAAAAAACATGCAGAGGGTAGAGGCGAGACGAATTAAACACAGGTTTCACTTGTAATTTTAAAAATGGAACTTCTACAATGAAAATTTAAAAAAAATATTAAACGACAAAAATAATGAGGCATTGTATGTAAAACTACACTTAATATATTATGAGAACACGATTGAATGAACATTTTTTATCGTTTCTCTCAGGCACGTGTTTCTGCTACAAGATTAAACGTTTTTAATGGCCTAATTATTGATAGATATTTAAATTAATTTAAGTGACCGACTTTAGTCATCCTAAAAAGTATAAAAGAACTTATTGTAACTTAGTGATCTTTCTTTTTTATACATATACAGTAGAATCCGCTTATAATGACATCGAAACACGTCATACTAAGCGGGCGTCATACAAAGCATAGACTTATAAAATAAACAACTTTCTATTTTGGTTAGTTATTTAGTTTAATAGAGAAAAACTACAAATCATACTAAGCGGGCGTCATACAAAGCATAGACTTATAAAATAAACAACTTTCTATTTTGGTTAGTTATTTAGTTAAATAGAGAAAAACTACAAATTGTATATATTTATTAACAGAAAAAGAAAAAGAACGATGAATTGTAATATCAGTATACATAAGAAGGGTCAGAAAAATGAGCGAA
>NW_020441633.1:0-1500 GCF_000699045.2 Agrilus planipennis
GAAACTACGACTTTACTGAAACATCGTTATGTCTACAAAAGCATTTAGTAATTTATTTGTCAGTTAAATACAAGAAAACTGCGTTATTATTATTATATAATAACCTACTTGTTGGTTACGGGTTAATTCTGTCTTTGCACATAATCCAAGTTAACGCATCTTCAACTGGTCAAAGAAATTCTTGGCAAGAAGGTGTTTTACTTTGTTATAAATATAGAGCTAAATGAGCTGTTTAGTTCAATTATAAAGTAAAGTTTGTTTACTGTCTAGGCTACCTAAAATAATAAACACTTTTTGAAACCGAAATTATTTACTCTGTCAGATAAAATAAACAAGATGAACAAATACAACTAATTGTGAAAAGAATATTGCATACGGCGAGTTAGGAATTATTAGAAAATTAAATTAATTTTCTATAACAATCTTGATGATATGATGATAAATAACAGTTTGGGGTAAGTGGATGTAGGTTTAAGTTTCCATATTTTTCCCCTAAAAATACTGCAATTTTCACAATTTTGTTAAGTTCCGATAAGCTTCCGTTATAAAAATGCGGAACCAGATAGATAGAACACTAGTATAGATATATAGTTAAATTGTACACTGCCTCGCAATGGTGGAATTGTTTACCTGTTAAAAGAATCTAAGTGCACGTATTGGATTTATGGTCGATTTTATGCAGTCACATAGTTTAATAATGAGTAAATAAACGGCCATTTAACATTGTTAATTATGAAACAGTAAAAAAGTTCGTGAAGTGTTAAATGGTAAGACATAGCTATGAACACAAGTAATCAAACTTGGGAATCAAAGACTAGAAGCTTTTGTAATTGAATAAATATCCGAAAAAATTTTACATTATTGACTAAAATTGTCACAACTTTCATATTTAATTCATACGATGTTCTTGGTATATATCCTATACGTTTATAAACAAAATTCTTGCATGGTAACAATCAGCACTAAAAGCTTTATCGTTAGTTTCGAGGATATTAATTTACTGGATATTCCGGCAAACCTTTTCCGCGAACATCCCTTGTCCTGTATTGAACAACCCGCCCAGAAAACTCATTCTGGCTTCTTTATTCGTATTAATTATTACCTTATATTCCATTGATATTGTTTCAAATTCCAAATCAAAAGTTAGTAACAAGTGAAGGTTTTTTATTTAACTTAGATAGTCAATGTCGATATTAGTGTAAACATAAATGTGAATGTGACTTTGTTTATTTATTACCATTTCACGCTTTAACTACTTAACCGATCATCGAGAAATTTTGTACATAAATTGTCAGGGGTACAGAAAAGAACATAGAATACATTTTATCCAGAAAAAAAATACTGTTCCCGAGGGATATTAAAATTTCATTTCGCCTCGATAAAGGACTGTCACTGTCATTCTACGTAAAGTGTATGTTTAACCTAGAAAATTAGAATTATCCTAATATTACTAGTCAGGACTATTTACCAAATTATGGTATTTTCGATGATCTTTGACAC
>NW_020441634.1:0-2539 GCF_000699045.2 Agrilus planipennis
ATGTACAATATTGTAGTACATTATTTTGATATATCTCGTAGGGTTCAGCCAGCGTTTGCAATGTAAGCGCAAAAAATGTGTTTATTTACGACATCCCACTAGAAACCTCTAAAATTATCAATTTCTGTACTATATTATGCATATATTATAGATATAAACCTTCCTCTCGAATCACTCTATCTTTTAAAAAAAAACGCATCAGAATCCGTTGCGTATTTTTAAAGATCTAAGCATACATAGGGACAGACAGCGGGAAGCGACTTTGTTTTATACTATATAGTGATAGTGATAGTGAAGCTGAGTGCTGATTTTTACATAATGTTTCAGAGAATATTGCTAAAAATTAATAGTCAACACTTACCATCGGCGGTAATTTCTGCCAGACGCTTCAAAATTCGCAAAAACAAGTCGTAATTTTACTTATAATTTGAGTCTTCATTTTTAAATATGACACTTAGGGAAGTATTTCAGTACTTTTTGTAAGTAAAATGTCACTCTATTATAAAGATATCTAATTATCGCGCATGTGTTTGTATTCACTTGGAAGTAGAATTATGAATACTTCCGTTTGTATCTAGTGGTTGAGCACATGTGGAGATTCAAACGCATACACACCTCAAAACTCAGGAGTAGTAATAATTTATCTTAAAATTGTTGATAATGATTTATGTTGAAATTGTTTTATAGTAAAAAAATGAGTGAATTCATCGAAAATTATAAAAAACACGTTTGTGGTAAAACAGGGTAAAATATGACAAATGGTAAGCAACACTGCGCATATCCTGGTGAATTTTCATTATACAAAAAAGGATAGCAGAAGAAAATAAGAGTTTTTGCTAGGTCTATCTTTTCTTTGAACATTTATATATAGATACTTAAATTATCCAAGAAAAAAGTTATAGACAATTTAATAAGAAAAGACGGGAACTTTTTAAACTTTCAATTTCATTTTTTAATTATATTCGATACCAAAAATGGTAAAAAAAAGTAAGTGCCTTCTTCAGGATGGCCTCTTAAAAAAGGGGCACCTTGTGGTTTTATCATCTTTAGAGGCCAAACTACCATATTCAGTCATAAAACCTCAAACAATTGTTACGTCCTTTCTCTTCTTTTTCTCTCTATTCAAAAGTCTACATTGCAATAGTTTAATTTCAATGACTACTCGAACATGCATCTTCAAATCCTGAGTGAACCTTCTCATTTTCGTAAAACTAGATAGAACATCCTATATCAAATTCAACCTCGGCTGTTGCGTGAATTGCACTTGCCACTACTTAATTTAAAATACCATGCAAGAATATTTTATTTGTACTTCTTGAAATAAAAATAATTTCGTAATAAAACTTAATAAGGTATGCTAGACATGACAATAAATAAAACAAATATTTATTCGTAAATTATCTTTTCTTCACGAGACAAACACACTCTGTTCTCTGTATTTTCCCATATTTTCTTCCTGAAATCATACAGAGTGATTTTCTTCCCTAACGTTTCCTTTGCGCAATCTACAAAGTATTCTCCGGAAACATTTTGCACTTCCGGCGACACTGAAAGGTAAATTGACGTTTGCGCTCCTTCGACTGGCGTCTAAAAACAGAAAAATGAATACTGTTAATAATACTGTCAATAATACTGTCTTTTGCTCTTGTTATAACATTTGCCTGAACTTTATCAATGAATTCAAGTCATACCTTGTATTAAAAAGATAAGGAATAAGGTCAATAAAAGTAACAGATTAAAGTCATTAACTAAATTATAGCAGTGTATAACTGATTTCTTCAGTTACATTCCCTGTAACTTATAACCGAAAAACTAAAAGGAATACAGTGGAATCTCTCATGAACGTGTCCTTACAAGAGAATGTCTACTTATGGAAGTCATAACAATGCTTTTCTTATGGAAAGCGGCTGGGAATAGGAAAAACTTCCCGGTNTGACCGGAACAAATAATAATCCGATGGTGCCAGGTCTGGAGAATATGGTGGGTGTAGCATTGTATCCCATTCAAGCTGTAAAAGCTTTTGGCGAGTAACCAAACTTGTGTTAGGTCTCGCGTTGTCTTGATGAAACACTACACCTTTCCTGTTGATTAGTTCTGACCTTTTCTGTTGAAGTGGATCATTCAGTTTGTCCAGTTC
The DNA here is from genome assembly GCF_000699045.2 of Agrilus planipennis. Classification (NCBI taxonomy): domain Eukaryota; kingdom Metazoa; phylum Arthropoda; class Insecta; order Coleoptera; family Buprestidae; genus Agrilus; species Agrilus planipennis. The sequence continues at coordinate 2,138 of NW_020441634.1, forward strand.
CGAAATAATCGTTGTGTTATCCGGCAAAAGCTAAAAAAAAACGATTCCTTTAAAATCCCACCAAACAGACGGCATCACCTTTTTTTGGTGAATATCGGCTTTGGAAATGGTTTGAGCCGGTTCATCTTTTTTGCTCCATGACCTCTTGCGTTCGACGTTGATGTATACAACCCATTTTTTGTCCCCAGTGATGATGCGCTTCAAAAACGGATCATTTTCGTGACGTTTGAGAAACGAATCGCAGACGTCAATGCGGCGACACAGATTTCTCTCTGTGAGAATATGGGGAACCCATACATCGAGCTTCGAGGATAATCAGGCCTTTCAAGTGGTCATAAACTGTTGAATTTGATAAATTTAACCTCAATCCGATCTCACGTGTTCTTATTCGCCGGTTCACAT
>NW_020441635.1:0-1508 GCF_000699045.2 Agrilus planipennis
AAATTTTGTATCGTCAATGCAATTCGCCGGTACTTATGGAAATTTGACAATAAATAATCGGCGCAAATAATTCAAAAACTAGTTCAAAAATTTTAAAATGTACCTAGCCTTGGAATATTGGTCAAATTTTGATCCAGTATTGACAAGCCAAAATGCTTGGCTGCCTCACTATTGGTTCAAACTTCGTAAAACGTTGATGTACCTAGCCTTTACATTGGAAGATTGCCCAAACTGTGGTCCAGTTTTCACAGACCTTTACTTGATTCCCAAGTATTGAACCAAACTTGGCAAAACGAAAGTAAACCTACCCTGGGCATTTGAAGATTGCTCAAACATTGGACCTGCATTGACAATCCAATGATTCAACGCTCCAGTATTGGATTAAACTTGGCGAAATATTAAAATGTACCTAGCCTTGGCATTTGAAGATTGATCAAACTATGATCCAGTGTTGACAAGCCAAAATGTTTGGCTGCCTCACTATTGGTTCAAACATTGTAAAACGTTAGTGTACCTAGCCTTTACATTTGAAGATTGTCCAAACTGTGGTCCAGTTTTCACAGACTTAATTCCCGAGTATTGAACCAAACTTGGCAAAACGAAAGTAAACCTACCCTTGGCTTTGAAGATTGCTCTAACATTGCATTGACAAGTCAATCCAGTATTGGACCAAACTTGGCGAAAAGAAATGGAAACAAAACTATGACGTAGACTTCCGGAGCCAACTAGGAATGCATGTGTTAGATTCATATCAGTTAAATTTATCCAATATCGCAATAAACTTAGATCCTACCGAAACTGTACAAAACTTTTGGCGATATCTGTACATAGTAATGCAAAGCTAATTTATTCATTCATGAGGTTTTTCCTGATAAATGAGCCGCGAGAATTACTTACATTTAGTGTTGTAGACTTTGAATTGTAATGATAAATAAGCGGTTAAACGAATACATAATAAGATTGGGTTTATCCATTATTCTGTACATAAACGTTTCTAATCAATGTAACAATATATGTTTGTGTACATTGTACATATAAATACCATTTTGTTTACTTTATTGTATGTTCCATGCTAAAAGTCAATTGAAACGGACTCCCTGAACTTATTTTGGTTGTTTCTCGTTATAAATTACTACAGTAATCCCTAATCACTCTCCAGTTTTGTCTCTGATATAGTTTCATTCAAAATACATTCAAAAAGACTTTTCAAATTTTAATCTTCTCGATTATGGTGGTTCTTTGGGTAAAGGTCTAGATGATGACCCCTACCCCCTTCGAGGGTGGGGGTGGGGGATCAAAAGAGGAGGTCTCCCCCACCACTGTGCCATAAAAAGTTCGTGGCGGTCTCACCCCCATAAAAAGTTATAGGGGTTCAAAGTTAATAAATATTCCAATTTTTATACATTTCTAGGCGTTTAGATGATGCCCCCCACCCCCGAAGGGTGTGGAGATGGAAGGGGATCGAAAGAGGAGGTCTCCCCCACCACTGTACCATAAAAAGTTCGTGG
>NW_020441636.1:0-1593 GCF_000699045.2 Agrilus planipennis
AATTATCGTTAAATTAGTCGAGTGTGGAAAACTGGATCGCACGTCCTAATAAAAAAATATTTTGGGTAAAAAGATAAGACGTACAATGTATTTTTTAATTATTTATTTTATTTATAATATTTTGTTGTAATCAATGTTTATTTTAATATTATGTACCAATTACATGCTCTGAACTATTTGGAACCTTTTCTTACATAACTGAAGTACCTACATTGAAAAAACCTTCCAAATAGAAGCGAAACGTCGGTGTTGATTCTTCATAAATAAAAACCTTGCAACCCTCAATTGATTTGAACTTTATTTCTACTGCGTTGTACAACAATTGTTTCTTTCTCTCTCGAAACTGCAATGAGTGTTTCAACCCCCTAAATCCCTCCCCTCCTGGCTACGCCAGTGGATTAAGCAAACTAAGTTTCAATAAATTGTTTCACTCATATCTAGTAGGAAACTTGGTTTAACTATATCGTATAACTAGGTATAAGCACATTTTTATTTTTGCTATGCATCATGTCCTAGGCAATTTATAATTACTGTAATTCACCTTGAAATGCTCAGACAACCGTGCCAAACGTGCAGTGTTATAAAAAATAATACATTTTGTTCTTGCTGCATGTGGTCAGTTACGATTACGTACAGAACGTCACAAAAATCAAACTACGTAGAAAAAAATTGACCACCTACAAAAATGTTTAGTTTCAATCTCTATAAAGAAAGTCATAATAATTCACTCAAACCTGATTAGATTTGAAAGTACAAAAGTTCCTACCATAACTTTAAAAAAAAAATTCAATTATACAGAAAATCGAAAAGATTTCATCAATATAAGAGATTTAGTCCACCCTACAGGTGTATACAAAACCGTTCAAATCGGAACTCGGAACATTTCGTGATGTGTTTCCAGTGACAATAATTAAAATTTTAAATTATGAAATTGATTATAAATTGAAATTAGAAACCTACACTTATTATAAGGACTATATATACCCACATGAAGTGACGTATGTACATATGCAAAAACTTACATCTCGTAGGTAAAAGGAAAACGCCTACTGTGATCCGTTGGTAGAAAGAATTTTCTCTGACGTCGACGACAACGGAAAATGTCATTTACCAAAAAAGGCGGCTGTAGAATTCGAAATCTGAAACAATGAAATTATATGCATTTGACGAGTCGGTATCAGTATAAAATGCGATTTTAGATAAAAAAAAAATTATTGGGTAAACCAGCAAAGTTAGTTAGATAGTTCTAACATTAACAAGAATGAAACGACCGTCTTTCAAAATATTAACAAAAGAACACTTAAAATTAAATATAAAAATGTTATTTAGAGAATCACTAGAAAAATATTACATATTTCCAAGGGAAGAAAAAGTACAGAAAGAGCGAATATAAAGATAGGAGACGAACTGGCTGATTTTAGGTATCTAGGAAGTCAAATAAGTCAGGACGGAAGGAGTAGTAGGGATATAAAGCAGAGGATAGCGCAGGGTCGAGTCGCCTTCAATAAAAAGAAGTCACTTCTATGCTCGCGAACGATTAATTTAGAAATTCGAAAAAGATTATTAAAGGTGTATGTTTGGAACACGGCGCTG
>NW_020441637.1:0-1499 GCF_000699045.2 Agrilus planipennis
GGCCATCATGTAGACCTTTACCACAGTTATTTTCATTTTACAAAACAGTCATATTTTGTAAACCTTCTTTTGAAATTGACATAAAACGTTTAACAGTGTAATGGGTCCGAGGTGTATTTCTCAGTAGGATACTCCATATTAATCATTAAATGTTTTCATGTGAATTTTGGATTATGTATTATTATTATTTAGATCAATTCCACGGAATTCCGTTTGAATGTTTTGTGTGTAACCTGGCTATAAACAGCCAAACTTTTGTTTGCAATATGTATTCAACCTTGTGCTTTAATATTTACGTGGAAGTACCTTTAATGAGATGATCTATCATTACCTACAGAGAAAAAAACAACGTTCGAATTCGCCGCCACTGTATTCCTATGACCGATGGTCGACCGATATTAGCAGGCTTTGCCTGCTCGTCCTTCTGTCCGCCCTGGAGCGGTCGCCTCTTTGTTTCACACCTCCGACCCGTTCTAGCAGTTAATTAGTTTCAGCATCTAATTACCGAGTGGGCTGAGTTTAGTTTTCGTGCCGTATTCCATAAATTACGATTCTCTCTCCTTCTCTCTCGCATTACCTACCTACGTAGACACCTATCTACACGCGTATATTCATCACAAGTCCCGAGTCCGCCAGTATATCGGCGGCTATTAGCTCATTGTCGGCCATCCATCCTCCGTTGCGGTCCCTTTAAACAGTCGGTGTCGAAATCATTACTTAGGTGTAAACTTGGAAGGCAATTACCTAGCCTTAATAATTCATTATGTTCAGCTCGCGAACCCACCCAATGCTATTATATATTCCGCAACGTTTTTTATAACGTCCCTGGTCGGAGAAGGATTCGATGGGACCATCAACACCGCCGCGCCGAGCTGAGCCAAGCCCTTTTAGATCACTCCTTATGCTACAGCGCCAGATCCAAACATAATCTATTGCCGCTGCCGCATTGCTAATCTCTCGACAGTCCATTCAGATGATTTAGATTATTTAAAGTTTCATTCAAAGATGGCTTTATGTATCTCAACTAGGTTTCTGGAATTTCAACTTTTTTTGTAGAAATGAGAAAAAGGTTTTCCAAGTTAGGAGGGCATTAAATAACAATCCTTTGTTTCTATTAATTTGTATGTGATAGATTATGGCTCAGTTATATTATAGATACTACTTTTGCAACATCCACTGCAATATATGATTAATCATATTTAAGTTTGATGCTTGCTAGAAACTCATAATTTACTTAATAAATGAAACTAGATGTTAATTTACACAAAATATTAGTTTACTTCAGTCCCTGAAGAAGGTAACTACAGTGTCGTGTTTTGGCGTTGGGGTTTTGAGCTATTCTGTTTGTTCTATATTCTAATTCAATATTTATTAGTACAATTCGATAAATGAAATAATTCACTTCGTAAAATTTATTGACACTATTCAACTTAGAAAATGTAACTATGTAACTGAGGAAATGCAGAGAAAGTTGAATATCACATCGATTTTGGGACGAG
>NW_020441638.1:0-1493 GCF_000699045.2 Agrilus planipennis
GTAATAGTATGCATGCGCCTTCTATCTAATAACATTTTAGTATAGTACGAACTAAGTTAATGTTTTTATAAAAAATAACAATCGTTCGAGTTCACCAAATAGCCCGGAGGTGTCATTATACACTATTTTGATGCCAAGGATGAAATTTTTCCGTCACATTAAATAATGCACAAAATCTTCATGTATTAATATATAGATTTTACAATAATACCCTCTGATCAGAGAATTAATTATAATTAACACAAGCTCGATTACCAATTCAACCCTCGTGTTTTCGTGACCTTTTCAAAAGTAATTATCGAGTGATAAATCGGCTCGGCCTCTGAACTGCCTACTTTTAGAAAATGAGTCCAACAATATGCCTTGTAACACTTGCTCTTCCTTGAGTTCCGGAAGGAAGCTATATGTGGATCCGGTGGTTCGTTCTCTACGGGGAAATCTCGGTACAGGGTTGTAATCATAAACCCAACGCTATATCATTACCCGACGATTCCCGAACCATATGGACCATTGGATCAGCTTTCCTCCCGGTTTCACGCCCGCTTCGTGGACCTCACTTAATCTCCCTCACGGACCTCACTTAATCTCACTCGCGGACCTCACTTAATTTCCCTCTCGGACTTCACTGCGCCTTTTCGTTCCTCCTTTAGCTTTATTCTTTGCAGGACCTCACATAGTATATTCGCCATCGTCACAAGGAACTTTTGGAATTTTTTCCCTACCTAACTCGACCAAATATATCCCGGAACCATAACAAATGCAATGGCATATGATTATGCAGACACAATCCAGTTAACACCCTTCAAAGCTTGCTACTTATTTCCGAAACACCCTGTACATGTGTCTCATTTCTTCTTCGTACGGTTTCCGTTTAATTTTCGTGCTACGGAATGTTTCAGTACTTGTACTGCAGAAGTCTGTCGGAAAGCTTTATCGTAATTACGGTCCCCAATTGTTTACGTGGTTGCGGTTCTTGTTAAATTTCACCAACAACATAGTTAATTACTCAGTGGAAATCAGACACGTGTAAACACCGGCGGTTGGTATAGGTTTGTGTACTTCAATTTTTCAAAAGGAAAACAAATATATACGGTAGAGGGCTGAGAGCAGTTAGCTTGGATAAGTGTTTACATTAAGTGAGCTTTACTTTTCGATTAAATTATAATTTGCTTGCCTTGTTTAAAGCTACGTAAACTCCATTTCAAAAAAATAAATTATAAAGCAATACATCCCTTTTTGAAATACACAAACTTAAACTGAACGAGCTTGGGATTCCCACAAATATATATCTTTCTAGCATGGATACGATTCCTTAGATTCTTTGGTTGAGGAACCCAGTAAATGCTACCAGAGGATTCTGGATAAATGATACTGATTTGTGATTTTATTAGAACGGTGTTTTTTTGTAAGACCCTCTGAGGCATGAGACCGCCGAGGCCTAACTATGCCATTGTTCTCACTATTACCTTCTTGCTCCTTTATTAGTTACTAGC
>NW_020441639.1:0-1539 GCF_000699045.2 Agrilus planipennis
GAGTAAAACGGATGTTATGCTAAAATAAAAGACTGTCTTGGGTGTTTTAAAACCCAACTTTTCTAATTGAAACATAATTCATCTATTATGATATAACTGATGGCGTCGCTCGATGATGATTAAAAATTTTGAAGATCTGTGTGCGTTGACATCAAATGCGGTGGTGCGGTTTAGTGATCTAACTTTTAGACTGTTTTATTTTTCCTTTAGTTAGCTTTGTCCTTCATCTGTCCTCAAACTTTTCTCTCTACCTCTGTTGGTTTGTATTGTTTCTTTGCATCATCGTCTTTAACCTTCTATGAGCTTCACTATCAAAAATTAAATTATAAATAATTGTATGATGGTGTATAGCTTTTGTTAAATATCTTGCTTTAATTTTAGTTTAACTTTCGTATGGAATATACCCTTTACATTTTCCATCTTATTACGTGCAGACAGACATGCATCTCACTTAATTATAATGCTACACCCCTGCTAACTGTAGTGTTATCAACAAACGTTTGGATTATGTAAATGCTTCCTTTTTAAAAGAAACAACCTCGATACTTTCCATTACTTTACTTTGTTTTCATCATAATGATAAGACTGGCTGGACACGCACCTCCACTCCTTCCTATCCTGAACCAATCTTCGCATTTCCCTAAAACTAGAACATGCCACATCCTTAACTACTTCCGAATAGTAATCTAATCTAGGTTTACCGCTAACCCTCTTAACTCCCGTTTCTTTCTCTAATATGTCTGACTAGACCTTCCATTATTTTGTTTTACTTGTTTAATATTCAATTAACTTAAAAATATTCTTGTTCTCTCTATGGATGTAAAGTCAAGGTTTTATTTGTGTCTTCTTTTTAAACCCAATTGGTACTGAGACGCCAAAACCAATTAATTTTTATTTGTGTCGTAATTAAACTTCTTTTCCAACTGAAAACGGCAATGTCTCGATGACTCCTGCTAATTCATTAAGATCTATATTAGTTGTTTAATCAAAAAATCATTTTTTTAAATTCATTTTTTGCGTTTTCTCAATTGTCACATGTATTTAAGACTGGCAATTCAGTGTTGAAGTTCAAGCATTAATTGTGAGTTGTTTAAATTAGAAATGCACATTGTGTAATATCAAGTACTTTTTTTGTAAGCTTGAAAAACGTTATTTAAAGGATAATGGCAAAACAGCTTTTATTTAGAATTCAGTAGAATCCGCTTATAATGACATCGAAGGGAAATGACTAACACGTCATACTAAGCGGACGTCATACGAAGCATAATCTTAGAAAATAAACAACTTTCTATTTTGGTTAGTTATTAAGTTTAATAGAGAGAAAAACTACAAATTGTATATATTTACTAACAGAAAAAGAAAAAGAACAATGAATTGTAATATCGATATACATAAGAAGGGTCAGAAAAATGAGCGAAAATGTTATTATTAATCATTTGGGTTATTATAGCCGGATGTGATTTCTTGAGAATCAGTCATAATAAACGATATGTCATTTTAAACGAAGTTATTATATGCAAACTTTCCTATGGAGAATTT
>NW_020441640.1:0-1538 GCF_000699045.2 Agrilus planipennis
TAGCTTTCGCCACGGAGGTTTCGTTTGCAATGCTTTGTTAATTAAGCACACATTTTCTTGAATTTGTTCTTTTTGAACTGATACGGGAAGTTGAATGGTTTACAACATTGTACCGTCAAATATTTGCATCCACAGTACCACGGGACAAGTTGCTCGTTCAAACAAAGGAGAAAAACACTTTGGATTTTCCTACTATAGAATTAAAACTTGATAAACCGTTGTGTACTTAAATATATGTCACGTGTGCGTATATGGAGCACAGATGATGGGTGAATATTATATTTTGTACGTGTGTACGTGAAAGTGTGTTTGAGCCAGTTTCGTCAATATTTGTTCCAAGTAAATATTGTTAAGCCTTGTTTAAACGAACTTTGTTTGTTCAGCCTCCATTACTTTAGCGGGCAAATAAAATTAGTGCCATATTTTAATGTGGTTTGCTTTATGATAATGGCCGCCAGTTCGTTAAGGTTCGGGTTCGGATGGAGCACAACCAGTTATTTAATATTCTGATAGTACATATGGTCGTGTAAAACAACAGCGGTTATGTGGACAAACAGCCTGATGTCGTCGTCCATACCACGAATACGTATTTACTCACGGTACAAGTGCAAGCAGACACCAGGGCGGTACCACCACATTCACATGAATACATATAAACACGTATCTAGGTAATATCAGACTCGTATACGACATCCTATCACATTATTGTTATTTTTATTGCGGCGCAAATCACTTATTTCTAAATTCTACGACCAGCCGCAACAAATAAAATGGGTACCACCGTGAGAACTCTTGCTGAGCAATTAACCCAATCTTCAGTAAGCCGTTGGCCTTTCTATTATAATGAAATGGTAGTGTGCTTTACCCTCAATTCACAACGACCCATGTCGATGAATTGTAAACTGTAACGTAAAAAGCGAACCTTATAACAACTTGATTGCAATCTTCACTTAATTGGAAAACTGGTGGAACTTACAATCAGTACCATTTTGATCTTAAAAAGTACCGAACTCCCAGAATGTTCATTCTTCGTCAATCTCGGGATAGACTGGCTTAGGATTCTAACCAGTGTAAGCTGAAATGGTATTTGCTCTGTTTTAGCATTTTTCTCTGGGTGACCCCTGAGTTAGAAGGGGTAGAGGTGGGCCTAGATTAGATTAGAACTGTTCGCAAATAGTTAAGGATGTGAGTTGTTCTAGTTTTAGGGAAATGCGAAGATTAGCTCAAGATAGGAAAGAGTGGAGGTGCGTATCCAACCAGTCTCCTTGGTAACCTTAAGGATAAAATTCCATTCTTAGAAAAGTCGGGGATATATGAAATTAGTTGTAATGACTGTAGTAAAAAATATATTGGACAAACTAGACGCTCAATCAAAACCAGATTTAAAGAACATCTAGCTCATGCTAGGTTTGGTAGAGAAGAAAAATCTAGTGTTGCCCAACATATTCTTACTGATGGACATAATATTAATATTAATAACCTTAAGTTAGTTAAAGAAGTTAGGAATAATCGTTTACTAGACAGTTTTGAAAGTTTAT
>NW_020441641.1:0-1568 GCF_000699045.2 Agrilus planipennis
TACGTATGCTCCAACAAGGTCCATTTAAAAATATGGATATCTACTTACTGAAACGAATCCCGGCGTAGCTCACCTCAACGTGATAGGCACGTTACAATAATCGAACAAAATAATTCGATCTTTTTGGATCTCATCAGTGCGTCGCAGGCAGCTCCTTATACGATCCAAAAAGATCGAAATCGCGATCCGCGTCTGGCAGTTTCGACAGAATACACCACTTCGAATTATTTTGTTCGATTATGGTAACGTGCCTATCACGTTGAGATGCGCTACGCCGGGATTCGTTTCAGCAAGTAGATATCCATATTTTTAAATGGACCTTGTTGGAGCATACGTAATCTTCAAATGTAGCATTGTATTACGGATGGCGCTCACCACGCCACTGTACCTATATACTATAGACGTCTCAGTTTCGTTTTCGGTTACAGTATCCCTGTTAACTCACTATAGGATTTATGATTTCTTTTTGTATTTCAAGTCATAGCTGCTTTTTTGTCGTTTGAGTTTTCCTTGTTTACATCTTTTTGAGACATGTATATGCCTACTTAATAAGACTCTACTACCGACTTCTTTGTTATTTTGAAACATTTAAAGTGCCTCTTTCTACGTCCTTGTGTATAAAATGACGTTAAAGTAGAAAATCGAAATGGAAGAATCAAATACGTTTATCCAACGGTAAAAACAGACGTTTACACATATATTCCTTGAAATACAGAATTTCCAAAATATCTTTTAGAAGGAAAAAGGTGTGGATAACCGAATATTAAAATGTTGACCCTCACTGGAGAATAAAATACCAGTGAAATTAAATATGAATACGATATTGAATAGTAACATCCGTATTATGTATTTTTGATTGTGCGGGGCAGGAGTAGTAATATTTATTACTTAAATAAGAACACAAAACCTTTTACCCTAATTTAATAAAACATGTTGTTTGACTACGTAACTGAATATTGAGAGTAGCAAGACAAGTTCATCAATAGAAAGACATAGAGGATAGTTGATTAAAACTGTCAAAATGTCAATTTACAATTTACTTGTGCCGCAAGACTGAAAATTTACCTTTGTACAAGCAGAACTTAAACCAATACTTTGCGACAATTCATAATTTTTGATGAAATTCTGAAAGTAACGATTAACAGTCAAAACAATGAACAGAACCATGAGAACCAACCCCAAACAACACCAAACAATTTGATCACCGTGTAGAAGGTATTAATGGTTCAAATTTTTTGGAATACAAAGACATTTTCTTGATTACTGATTACCCTCAGAAGGGTAAGACTATAAACGATGGGCCTATACGTCAACTTACAATATTTGAATGGCGAATATAAAAAAATGACCACGTCTATGGAATTGAAGGAGGGACTGGCCCGCGAAAATACCCAGTGCGGTAAAAATGAGGGGCGGCTAAATTGAAAGTGTCAGACGCTTGCACCGAGAAAAAATCTTATAAAAATTACAGTGTTCAGCTGCCCGACAATATGACAGCAGCCAGACAAAAAAATATTTTTTATGTTTTTCTTAAATTACTATTTTAGATGTAAATTCTTAATTTCCTA
>NW_020441642.1:0-1487 GCF_000699045.2 Agrilus planipennis
GGACTTGCCCATGGACCTCTTGAAGCTCTTATGATGTGTTGTTCGAGCATAAACTCGATTTCAAGACGAAGTGCTTCTAGCTTTTCACCAGCTAACTTCCTAGGACGTTCAAAGACTGGAGATCCACTAGTTTCGATGTAATGAGCAACTGGGGAAGTGGCTTCTGTGCGTGGAGTTGTAGCAGGCTTTGTAATGTCAACAAAATCTTTCAATAAGTTAGAATAAATGTTTTGTTGATTGAGAGTGGAGATGCTGAACGTGGAAGTTCGCATTACGTCACATTTTGCAGTAAGAGTCCTATTAGTATCAATGAGACATCGCTCACGAAGGTGAATAATCAAACCAAAATAACTGAGAAAGTCGGCTCCTATAATGGGTGTTTTTACATCTGCTATCATAAAAAACCATTTGAAGGATCTGCGCAAACCAAAATCTACCTGTAAGATTCTGTTGCCGTAGGTATTTATGACACCGGAATTTGCAGCATATAATTTAATTGGACCAGGTTTTAGTTTTGTTTTGATGAGATATCGAGGTAATACTGATAGTATTGAACCTGAGTCTACAAGAAACTTTATTTTATTCATTTTATCGTAAGTATACAAACGGTATTCCTTCTGGAGTGAACTGCTGTCGCTTCCCGTTTGCGCTAAGGACAGCTTATTTAGTTTCCCTGGTTTTGTATAAAGGTGCAACCATCTTCACATTTGTTTGCTTTGGTACCAAATCGTTCATGATAAAAACATATCCCATTCTTTAATGTAGATGTTCGGCCGTAAGAACGCGATTTTGCTCGTGATCTGCTTCTTGGTGTGTGATCACGGCTTCTTCTGCTATTGGTAAGCTCTTTTACTGACACTTGCAAAGCTTCGACTGCTTTCTCTAGTTTGTCTAATCGTTGATCATCAGACAGTTTACTTGGAACTGTTGCTGGAACATCTTTTTGATTGCTGACAGCCATCACATTTTGTACTGGATTAATTTCAATTAACCTATCAGCTAGGGTTGCTGCTGCAGTGAGGCTGGTTTCTACGTTGGCAGATAAGACAAAGCGAACGTTGGCTGGGAGACGTTTTACCCAAAGTGAACGTAGGACATCTTCTGTTACTTTATTATCAGCTAGATCTTGCATTCTGCGTAACAATTGTGAAGGTTTATTATCTCCTAATTCGATATCGTCAAGTAAAAATTGTAACTGTTGTTCCTGTGTTGTTCTTAGACGACTGATTAGACTTTCTTTGAGCATTTTGTATTTGTAAGTTGCAGGAGGTTTTTTCACTATATCTGAAACATGTTGCAATAACTCTGGATCAATATAGGAAATGACTGTCCAATATTTATTATTGTCACTGGTAATCTTTTTTCGATGAAATGCTGCATCAACCTGGATGAACCAAAGTGCTGGATCTTGTTTCCAAAATGGCGGTAGTTTGAATTCTACCGACACTACCTCGTTTTCATCGGCATTAGCTTGTGTATTGCTACCT
>NW_020441643.1:0-1483 GCF_000699045.2 Agrilus planipennis
AAAGGATTTATAGAATCAGAAATAACCGAGAAAGCATGCAAGGATAGAACGTGCTTAAAAAAGAATGACTTAAATAAACGAACAAATAAAATTGCAGTTGGAAAGTTTCCTGTAAAAAATACTAATAACGAATACTACAGAAAAGATGAAAACAGACTTCTTTTATTTAGAAATAAATCGAACAAAACAAGCGACGCTGCTGACTCAATAGAAGATACAAGGAAAAATTTTGAGAATGAAGACACTGATAGTGGATTTAATAGTTTACAAGACCATAGTGAGCTTTCAAAGATTAGTAAAAATGAAACAATGAAGGAATGTACTCAGTGCAAGCCTCATTCTCGAGAAGACATAAAGATTCTGGAGAAACGACCAATCTTATACAATGAACCTGTCAAAGAAAATAAAGTGATCGGACAAAGCTATATGAAGCAAAGGGGTAAATTCGTTCACGAGTATCTCCAAACTGCAAAGAATACGGCCTTTAATAAAGTAGTTGAACTTTCTGATTATTTAATTATTACGAATAGCAAGCGAAGATGGGTAATAACAAGTAAAATAATTAATACTCGTCCAAATGATAAAAATTCAGTCATTAAGGCAAGAAGGAGAGCAGGTAAAGCAGTACAACGATACTTTTCCATTAAACACCCGAAGAAAAACAAGAGCAACGACGATACTGGACCAAACTCTCCAAATTCAGCCAAAAAAATAGAAAATAACATCTCCTTATTAATCAAAAAGCTGGAAGAACGATATACCCAGAATGAAGCCAAATTATTGGAGAAAAATAAAAAACTAAATTCAAGCAGTGCTAAAGCTAAATTGTCGGTTAAAAATGTTCAAATGAAAAGCGAGAAGATTCGATCAGAAACACCAAAAGGTATGAATGAACTCAAAACAAATGTAGAGGTTAAAAAGATAGAAAAAGACGATAAAACCAAGGCAATTATCGAAGTTAAAGCATCCTTGCCTAGGAAAAGGGACAACATTTCCGCAAGTGAACTGCGTGTAGCAACTGCAAATAAGCAAAGAATCGAGAAAGGTCAAGCCGTAAGTTTCAAAATAGGACAGAATGGAAATGTAATCGTAAAGAAAATTGATGAGACATCTTCTTCATTATCATACAAGAAGGACAGTAATAAAAAAGTAGAAGGATCTAAATTGTCACATATTGAAACAGTAAATCCGAAAACAACGGTTAAAAGCAGAGGCGCTTTTACAGAGGAATTACTAAAGCATGATGAAAAATTGCATGTACAAGACATAACTAATAAAAACAAACAAGAGCAACAACAGGAACATAAAAATAAATCGGAACTTGATGATATCTTTGCAAGCTTTCTGATTAAAAAAGATTCCAGTGTCTCGGAAATTGAAGAAAATCAAGACAAAACTGATGATATGTTTGCAAGCTTTCTGACTAAAAAAAAGGATTCAAGTGTCTCGGAAATTAAAAAAAATCGAGACAAAACTGATGATA
>NW_020441644.1:0-1497 GCF_000699045.2 Agrilus planipennis
ATCACTTAGGCAAATGGTGGGGCAGTAATATTCCACAGATAATCTTTCATTCTCATCTGTCTTCATTTCGTTCGGCTCAACTTTCAACTCAAGAAAAAATCGGTTGTCTGTAAAGTCGGTTTATTGACGATAGTTGAACGTGCACTTTTGGTTAGGGGTAATGGTAAAAAGTACTTTGTGTACTCAGTGTATTACCATTTTTTAATTGTTTAGCAATTTGGCTATGCTTGAACTGGCACAGCAGTATAGATAAATAAGCAATTATTTTGCAGCATGAATGAAATCGATTAACTCCATTAATCAGCAGTTAAGTTTATTTGGAACAACGCATGTCCTTGTATTCCTTAAAAGCGTTCTTTTATTTCAATAATTAGGTCCACTAAAAATTTACTTCGACCAAGAATAATTGCTGTTTTCTTCAACTGGCGCTATATTTCCGAAGGTTAATTATCGATTTATTACAATTTAAAACTGGTATTTTTTTAGTTTCGAAGTTATTGAGATTTGATGCTATTTTTAGGGCTACTCACAATCATAGTGAGTTTTAATAGTTAAATTTATCAGATAATTACGGAAATATCTTCGTTCTTATGTTTCATCCAAAAATTATCTTCAAATTTATTTACAATTTGACAAAGTGTTGTTGGTTTATTTTATGCCCTGCATCGTGGTATGCGCCAAGAATAAAAAGTGTTGTATAAGGGTATAAGTTATAAGTTACTCAATAAAAAACTTTTAATCAATGCAACAGGTGTAAAATGTTACTGGAAAATTACTGAAATAGTAGCTCTAAACATTTGATATAAATTACCACACGCGGATTGTGATTTCCATCTCATTAGATCTCATCAGCACGCTATAGGCAGTCTTAATGAATAACTAACCAAACCGATAAAGCTCCTACAGAGTGAGTTTTTATATGTATAGTTACAGAAAAAACTTATTAACTAACTAAACTAAATTAAACGGAGGTAAGTTAATATATAAATTTTATATAAGCCCATGTTATGTAGGAAAAAATGTAACAGTAAATAATTGTACACTTAGTAGGTACTACATGAATTTCTCTTTACTACTTAAAAAAGACTGGTTGAAAACAAGGCTGCTATACAAGTTCTAAGTATGAAACATTTTCGGAAATTTTAAGAAAACTAGTCAGTCTATCAGGACGTATACATAAAAAATGTCTTTATTTATAAATTTTGATTATTCACGTGTTTTACCATGTGATCATTCAAACAGTATCATTCTTATTATAAATATAAAGTTCTATTAACAAGTTATAGACTTTATAAACGTAAAAATTTTATCGCGTCGAGCACCATAAACTACGTAGATGTACGTATTAAAAAATGTTAGTTTTTGAACGTTGGATCTAATTTTAACATCTTGCTTTCTAATAATAAAAATATTGGCTTAGTTAGTTAGTAAATTATGATTTCAATTCAGCAGTTAACAGTTTTTTTACTTAATTTAATCCTGAATGAAGTCGCAAAT
>NW_020441645.1:0-1613 GCF_000699045.2 Agrilus planipennis
ATATATATATATATAGTTTTAATTTAATAACAAAACTAATAAATTGAAGCGTTTTATTTAGTTTTAAGTATAGTTTTTCCCAGCAAATATATGATATTGCCCTTATGTCTCTCATGTCTTCTACTTTTAATTTTGAGGGTTAATTAATGATGAATAAAAAATAATTTTTGTGAAGTTGCGCTAACGTGACGTCTACACGTATTATTAATAATATGCAGATAAACGTACCCACGTAAGGTCAGCCACTAATCGGCTTAATTTTTTAATGGATTTAATGAAAGTTGCATCTGTTGTATATGTCATTTCATTCGCTAGCTATTTCTAGAATTTTAAATTTAACTCTGCAAACGATTTTAATAATGAAGTTTACCGTAATTGTATTAATATTAATACCGCATTAAATTATAAATAAATTAGAATGCTCTAGATAGTTATCTAATGGGAGGGAATTTAGTTTTGAATTATAAAGTTTTTATCAGCCATTCTAAATCATTGACGTACTGAAAACCTAGTAGAGGATGTTTTTTTTTTTATTCTGTTGGCAAATATTATTTTATACAGAACACAGATTATTTTGTAATTATTAACTTACTAATACATTCGTATGTATTGATGGTATGTGTACCAGGTTTATTTTGGTTAATTTTAGGAAAGTTCTGGAGTGTACAACCCTCAGGTTGAGGCAATTTCTCCAACCTTGCCCGATCACATACAGCAGGAGGATCAGGCGTTTCGAAGTACGAAAGATGAACTGTTGCAGCAAATCGGTAAAGTTGATCGGGAAATAGCGAAAACCGAGTCCCAAATTGGGATTCTGAGGAAGAAAGAGGCTGAACTTGAAGAAGTAGCATCAAAACCGGCGGTTAAAGCGGAGGTTGAGGAGGATAGTCAGCCGAAACATCAGAGTTTAGGTGAGTAATACCTTTACGAAGATATAGAATACCTGGACAAATTGTATCTTTTCTAAGAGTCGTAAAGTTGAAGAAATTACTCTCTGGTAAATGTATGAACCTCATATTTATAGATTATCTCAATCCTTCCTATCTACACCTTAGTGCAAACTGGAGAATACAGAAAGCTCTTTTTAGTCGCTTCTTTAGAGTTCTGTTGTAATGGGTAGGGGGTGCTCGCACTGCCTACCATATAATATTTTATACTTCATTTACTTTCTCTAGCTATGTGCCCCTTCCAATGTCTTGGATGCGCGCTGGCAAAATCGTAGGTAGGGAGAAAAAAGCTCATTATACTCTCGACTTCATTAAACATACTTTTTCATACAGTACCTGCCAAAAGTTTTGTTCAATCATGAATAGTAGTGCGAGTCGAAAACAAGCGTTAAAGCTTTTCATATGTCTTCAAATATAAATAAACATCTCGTTGATATTTTCGGTTGTAATTGGTACCAATAACAGCACATTTGAGCAATGTAATTTTAGTGGATAAAATGGTCAATTTTTCCGTGCAGTACTGTACGGATTATACGCTCCTCACCGGTTAAAAGTTTGGTCGAGAGTTGTCTCCTTCCTTTTCTGGCCTAGTGCTGTTCTTTTCTACTTTGCGCCGGTCAGACTGAAGGTCACATCGCTAGAGAAACTTCTCTCTTCTGACCCCAT
>NW_020441646.1:0-1532 GCF_000699045.2 Agrilus planipennis
CTATATTTAAGAGCAACAGCAATTTGTTACTGGCTGCTAGGTGTAACAAAAAATATGTTTTTAGAAACAAAAAATAAAATACATTATTTTTATGCTGAGTACTTTTGTTTTTGAACCATTTAGTCGAGAAATACTTTATGTAAAGCCTGAAAAGGTGGCAACCCTACGGATAACCGTCAAGATTTTATTAAATCTTCAAATAAAAGTTCCAAATAAGCAACAACGTCCTAGGTATTGAAAGTAGACGAGTTAGTTCGTTCTATTCTTTAATTAGACGTCGTAATAGTTAGAAAATGTTATTAACTGAGGAGACGGTTTTAACAGTCAATAATTACAAACAGATATTAAGAACATACCTATGATCATAATTCTTAACTACAAATGTTCGTACGCTAGGAACCATTGATATATTATTATAGAATTACTGTTTCAAAGTATCTACGGAACCTTCACCTCAAATGAGGAGGTCAAAAACCTCCTCGTTTTTTGCCAGCAAAGACCAAAAATTTTATGAGCGTGGAATTATGCTACTACCAGAAAGATGGCAAAAGGTGTTGGATCAGAACGGTCAACATATAATTTAATAAAGTACGAAAACTGTCTTTCAATTCCACAAAAAAACAACGAAATGACTTTCAGAACAACCCTATACTTCCCTACGAGGCAGTTTCTGCGCCCTCATGACCTTTCTTAAGAGCGCCATTCATAAGCAGGAGAACTATTCCTGGATCACGGTCATGAAACCCGAAAATGGAACCCTCTTGAAAAATAGTACCTAGTACTTAGCTTTTTTTTTTAAGATTGATTTTTTTGTGATCGATGGATTGCGCTTTTAGGGCGTGTATAAGCTTTATTAATTGTTTACGATGATTATAATGTGATACACATTTACTTTTTGATATATAAAAATAAAATAATCGTAAAACTAAATTCGGTTTGACAGTTACCTATGTAAAAAGTATCAAACGCAAAATGTATTTTTCATAAAGTGTAGTTTAAAATTAAGAAGTCAATTAGCAATTAAGTATTTTCTTAAACGCGTTTGTAAAAGTGTTATTTCATGTTTGTTTATTTGTTCATATCGAGTTGTAATTCGAATGAATTCAAAAATAATCACGAATAAAAAATACCTGATAAAATTGATAAATATGCAATACAATCACATATTGTCTCGCTACATAATAGCGATAAAGGTGCTATTATGCCTTTATCAATTCAAAGTGTCGCTAAGTTACAAAATTAATCTAGAGAAACTTGGCCGCAAATTAATCAATACTTAAATAATACCGTTTTATTTGTTTATTAGCAAATGATTATATTTATGATTACTAATCAATAATTTATCATTTTAAAGCCCACTGTTTAATTCAGAGCCGGGCAAACTTTAACTTCGCAGGAGCGGCTACATGAGATTAGTTTGAGTCACTCCATACCCGCCAATGAGTACGAGAGAGTAAGCAGTAATGAATAATTTTGTTTTGTCTTTTTCTTCTCCCTTCCACTCCCATATCAAGCCCCTTCATCCCGTAGAC
>NW_020441647.1:0-1481 GCF_000699045.2 Agrilus planipennis
AGCTTTAAAACGAATATATGTAAAATATTCATTAATAATAACAATAAAAAATTATAAAAACCATCTCATTAATTGAGGATGATTATCACATGTTTACTGAATGAAGATCGTCGTTATTTTATTACTTACTTCAGAACTACCTTTATTGATCATTTGTCCGGTTTATATCTAATAAATGATGCATTATTGCTACCACTTCGCTTCTTTATTGTCGTTCTTATAACTCAATAAAAGTTATGAGCTCAGCTTTTCTATCAATTTTAAACTTCCGCTGTTTAATGAACTCACAATTAGAAAATAATACATCTAACGTGATGAACGTCATCTGCAGTACAGTGCTACGTTTAGTTGAATTCAAAATGTTCAACAAGGTCCATTTGCGTGCTGATGAGATCCAACAAGGTCGAAATCGCGATGTAATAACTAAATTTTGTTTAGGCAACTGCATAACATAATAATATTGAAATTTAGATGGACAACAATAATGAGATGATTAACATCCAACAAAATAAAGATAAATGTAATTTCTGCATCTGTTGCATTTTAAAGACGAGTAAGAGCTAAGATAATCTATATATATAAAAGAAAGTCGTGTTAGTTACACCATTTATAACTCAAGAACGGCTGAACCGCTTTGGCTGAAAATTGGTGGGCAGGTAGCTTACATACTGAATTTACAAATGTAAATTGAAAGAGACCATAATTAGTGGTGCAATCTGGACACGCGAACCGAAAATGTTAGGATTGTAGATTGTAACACAAACAAACTTTATACTAGCAGACCCTCACTAGCCGCATATTGCAAAGTTACGAAGCTTATTAGCAAAGTTACTATTCAACCAATCTGGACTGACCTTTCACACTACAAATTAAGCTATACATACATACGTAACAACTGAATGACAGTTTAAATATCAATGGTGTATTACGAACAAAATTATGCAACTTCATCAACGGTTCCCTATTGTTAAGAAATACACGTAGGTGCATTTCAGTGAACTATAAATGACTGTTTACATAGCAATATATTCCTGAAATGTTTTGTTATTACTGTACTGTATTCTTCCTTATTAAAACTTTGTAAATGGCATCAGCATATCGAATAGAAGAAAGTGATTAGCTCCTTTCTTTTCCTAGTCCTATATTTAAATTAAATTGTAGGATTCCGTACCTCAAAAGGAAAAAAGATTCTTTTTAGGATCACATTTCGTCATGAGCAAAACTTTTCTTGGTCATACAGTCTTGATCATGGTTTTGCGAAAAAGGAAGACGAAGATCACGAGTTTCTCTATACTAGCAAGATCAAAACCGAAAGAACAAGACCAAGTCCGAAACAATAAAGCCAAGACTAAAACCAAGACCGAATATGCAAGAACAAGATCAAATACTCAAGACTAAACGAAAAATTATTACTTCCGCTGGATTTAAAAGTTAGAACATTTGTAGCAATTCTAATATATGCTTTTCTTGAAACAAAACAT
>NW_020441648.1:0-1501 GCF_000699045.2 Agrilus planipennis
CAGGTTATAACTTAATGAAAATTTACATTCACATAATTATACAAAAAGCTCTCGAGAGACTGCAATGAGCCCTTCAATTACTTGGGAGGGTCGAAGTATTGAATTGTTATCTTTAATTAATAAAGGTTAATGTTACAGAAAAAAAGTTACTCTGCTGACCAGGACTACCGAACTACCGCAGGACCCAACGAGTGATTGACTGCGCTACCGGACCCTGTACGTTGCGTCGATTAGCGGCCTAGTCTAATAGAGTTCTAAACTATAGTTGGAACGATTAAAATTGATAAAGTTTGCAATAAATTATCTGTAAGGATGGATGTACCTTCTTTCTTGTTTCCACTTGGGACTGAGCTTTGCTGCGTTTTGAACACGTCTTTATTATTAAGTTAGGAAACGCTTCATGAGTAGTACAGACAAAGTGAAAAGAGATAATGCAGTGGTTAGAAGTTGCTTGGTTACGCAAAAGATCAGATACCAGATTATAACTGCCTGGTTGGAATTATATCTTTCAACAAGTGTTTTTGCTTTCCTAAATTCCTGAGAATTTTGAACGTTCTTTAATGATGTTTGGGAGGTACAATCGGAGACAAGAGTAAGTACGCAGGAAACATAGCTCGTATGCGAAAACATCTCTATAAAGAGTGCAGAAGTTGTCCTCAAGAGTTGCAGAAACTTTTAAAACCATCTAAACCTCGTAATTATAGATGCAACTGACGTAATTTACGGTAATTACGCTGACCGAAGGCTTGACAGTAAATTTCACATTCAAAATTTTTTAACTTCCGAATACTGTCACAAACCGGTAATTTTACGCGATAATGACCAAATTTTTTATTACCGATAAATTCACATTTATAGTCCCAACTATACGTGCTGCCACGATGCATCGCACTCTAGTATACTTCATTTACTTTCTCTAGCGATGTGCCCCTTCCAATGTCTTGGATGCGCGCTGGCAAAATCGTAGATAGGGAGAAAAAAGCTCATTATACTCGTTGCAATAAACATCAACAATAACTATTAAACCGAAAGGTGATCTTAGTTAAAACAATATGCAATAACCGGAATACAAGATTTGAAAGCGCGCGATCGTTGGAGTCTGCCGGGCTAAGTGGCTTCCCCACGATGCGTTACTTCCCTCTGCTTGCATCACTATGTGCCCGAAAAACACCCTCTTTTCAAACACGTTTTTGAGCTACTTATTAAAATTTTAGACACAAATCGCGATTATAGGATTGTAGAAAAATTCTTTAAGAATAGTCATCAATTTAAAAAATTGAATCATGACCAGTATTGACTGATTTTCCGCTGTTCTCGTAAAAACACTTTGTTTTTAAGATTTCGCGATTTTCGCAAAAAGTTTAATTTACTTCTACATAATATTTATACCTCAGCTAAGGACCAATAATAGCTACAATTTAAGATCAGAACCAACTGTCGGCGACAATTGCGGCCCCTGTTATTTAATGTCAAAAAATGACCATTATATGCGGTTTTTAAT
>NW_020441649.1:0-1485 GCF_000699045.2 Agrilus planipennis
TTAATAACTCTAAATAACAAATTTTGCTTACAATTGGCCCCTCTATCGATTTCTGGGGTTATTTTTCAGAAAATAACTCAGAATGGAAAGGGCGGAAGAGATATAAAACAAAGGATAGCTCCGGGTCAAGTCTTTTTCAACAAAAAGAAGTATGCTCGCGAACGATTAATTTAGAAATTCGAAAATATTGTTAAAAGTGTATGCCTGGAGCGAAATGTTTAAAATGTGGTGTTATAAGCAAATGATGTGGGTATCGCGGTTAGAAAATAAGCTTTTTGTCTTCTCTATTAAACAGACCAGTTTTGTTGTCCAGAATAATAATAGAATTAACTAAACTAAAATATAAATAATGCTAAAGCTATTGTACATAAGCCTACATATTTATTAAATTGTCGCGGCGCTACGGGCATACTCAAATTTTACCTGCTGATATTGCGGCGCTATGGGCACACAAAATAGGGGCATGACATCTTGATATTAGGCACTGTACACAAATCGAGAACGATGTAGGATGTTCTAGTTTTAGGGAAATGCGAAGATTAGCTTAGGATAAGAAAGAGTAAAGATGCGTGTTTAACCAGTCTAAGGATTGACGATCTCATGATGATGATGATGGTATGTGTTTTATTCCCTAACAATATTTTACTACGATTAGGGTAGTTTTGCTTGATGTAGAGTTTAGTTAGATTTTATGATGAACTACATTGACAAAGGAAATTTTAGAGAAATGGAGAAATGCAATCAAACTGAACACAAATCTTGAAATGTATACATTTAAATTTCTAAGTAACCATTGAACTCAATCGAAAGTCGAAACACCGGATATCAAAATAACGGTTTCCGTCCGTAAAAATAAAAATACCTGGGTGCTGGGTGTTGAAAAAGCTTTTAATTATTACCTGAAATATTTTATTAACGAAAGTAACTGAGCTGTAGGCCTTTGTCTTGTGTCCTTGCTCAAAAGACGTACTGTTGCTTCTTGAAGTGGCACTGGTACCTTTGGAAGAACGTTTCTGACTTGTTCATCTAACTGGAAAGAGATACGTGAAGGGATATCATATTTCTTCGTTATAAATTCAAAATTGAATTATTATTATTATCGTGCACTTGTTTTAAAAAACATAATTCAAAATCGAAAACGTCTTCCATGTCTACATTCCTTCAAAGGAAGTCGAATCACACACCGTTGGATCCAAATGTTAAATTTGACGTCATATTAAAGTACCTATAAGTCTGCTTACCATTTCTAGTTGTTTAAGGTATGTAGAAGTCGAGTTTCCTGCTTGAATTACAGGCTTTCCGTGGTTGAAAATGGAGCAAATTACCATCCCCAGAGAAAACATGTCACTTAAGATACTACATACAGATTGAGTTTGAGTTTCCGGAGCTGAAACACAAAATAATTGACATACACACTTCCGACATGTGTGCAATGCTTTCAAAGGTTTATTTTTATATACGTACTAGCGACCCGCCCCAGCTTCG
>NW_020441650.1:0-1477 GCF_000699045.2 Agrilus planipennis
TTGTTAATATGTTTTCATTTTTAATGATTACGTATCTTCATTTTGAGATATTTCAGATTTCAAAAATTCAATTATCCGTGAAGAAAAATATAATAGTATTAAAATAACATTATTTGATTTGATTAAAAAATCTCTTCAATCAACTAAAATTTTAATCTAACGTAAATTAACACAATTTTCGAGTTGTAACGACCGTTTTTTATTCAGCGAATCCATTTATTGTATAATATCAAAGGACAATCAGTTGTTTTCGCCTTCGCTAATAGCTTTTTCTCGAGTTGTATATTTTGCAGCAAGTGATTAAATGAATCGAAGGGGAAACTCGTTAAGAATAAAATCGATAGCTTTGTTTGCTAGTCGAGCGGACTGTAATATATCCACGATTTAATCAAATCTAACCTGCAGTCGATAGGTATTTTTTTGAAATTGGTAATCTAAAAGTCATAGAAACCTACAGGCTTAAGATATTACGTTTTAATTTAATTTGTAGTTTGTAGTACTTTTTTTTATGAATATTTAATAGATCAAGTTTTACTATGGTCTCATCTTTGCTAAATAATTTTCCAGAGAACAACCGATTTATATTCAAAAACATGTAAAAAGTTTAGACTTACTTGGTTCTTGAGAAGTTGTTTCACAAATTGGTCTTTCTTCATGGATACATTCTACGGTTTCCACTTTTTTGATATTAGCACATTCGTCTTCTGTCTCACTTCCTTCTTCATCCCTTTCCAAGCTATTGATTGGATTCATTCTGTTCATCGAACTTGAATCGAAAATTCGGTGTCGTACTTTCAACCCTTTCCCGCAAAATGTTAAGCAAGGCGACCAATAGCTCCAGGGTATTCGTGGACAATCATCGTAATTCTACAAACGATGAGATTACGTAAATTACCAGTTTTGTTTTGCCACATTTACCGGCAATTCTGTTGGACAGTCGCTTCCGTCGCCTTGGCAAGCCATGTTTTGTTCCAAAACTGGAGGAGATTCCTGACTGGCTGCACAACGTTTTGCGGCAATTCGATTTTTGTATCTTCTGCTTCTAGTTTTTGTCCCAGTGCCACACGTTTCGCTACAACTCGACCAATTTCCCCATTCGGTTAATTCGCAAAGTGGGTCCACCGATGTTTCTTCTCTTAATGTGGACGAAAATGATTCCCTAAAGTAAACACAGATGGGCATTTTCCTGGTAATGTACTTGACAATTATTATACCTGCAATTTTCTTCCATTCCCCAACAAACTCGTCTCATAGTCAAATCCGCAGTACATTCTTCGGGATTGTTACTCAAAAGGGACCTTTGTTTATATTGGACACCTTTTCCACATGTGACTGAGCACGAGCTCCATTCTCCCCACGGTCCTAGTTCACAATTCGGCTTCGAGGATTCTACATTTTCGTCAAAATCGCAGTTCTTTTCGTACAATCGCTGCCTCGATAAGTAAATTCTTGCAAATGGTTTTATTGGTTCCCCAGA
>NW_020441651.1:0-1997 GCF_000699045.2 Agrilus planipennis
ATAGTTTAACAAGAAGAACTTGCGTATAACATATCCAGTTTTTACGTAAACTGCTTGTTCAGTCAGGCATGAAATTTATTTTGCTGTAGTTGTTAACTAAATTTAAGAAGAAAATAATATAAGGTATGCAATAAAACCGCAAAATAAAACAGCAAAGACAGTAATTTAGTGCTTATGTATCCATCTCAATTCTACAAAAGTGACTTTGTCTAGTTGTAGTAGATTACTTACATCGTTATTTTTGTAGTTAATTGTAACTAATTTAATTAACTGATTTAATTAATTTATTTTTTTTATTTCTGTTAAGACTACAATGACTACAATATAATAAATATCAAAGCTTTTCTTCATATTCAAATTAGCAAAACGTACGTAGTAATAGGGCGGTTATATAAAGAAGGAAAGGGCGTGCGGTCTCAAGTAAGGTTGACGTAAAGGGTAATTGAAGTTTATATTTAGCCTACATCTTGCCCTAGATCCTTTTTTGCATTTGTACGTTGGAAGGTTTATATAACTTTATTGCCCTTTGAATATAATAGAAAGGAATGTAATTTAGAAAAATAATTCAGAAGTCTATTTTAAGACTTATTATAGTGGAAAAGAAGAAAAAACTTCTAACAAAGACATACATAAAAAGAGAAAAATAAACTTTATTTGATTATAGTGTAAATACATTTTGTGGTCACAATTAAATTCTTCACAGTTGTTTCCCTGTACAATTCATTACGTAATTTGTATTATTCATATATATGAATCGCTTTGACATTTAATAGTGGTTAATATAAAATATTAATGTGAAAATTCATTTTCCCTTNAATATGTTTTCAAATATAAATAAACATCTCGTTGATATTTTCAGTAGTAATTGGTAAAAATAACAGTACATTTGAGCAATGCAATTGTAGTGGATAAAATGGTCACTTTTTCCGTGCAGTACTGTACGAATTATACGCTCCTCACCGGTTAAGAGTTTGACCGAGAGTTGTCTCCTTCCTTTTCCGGCCTAGTGCTGTTCTTTTCTACTTTGCGCCGGTCAAACTGAAGGTCACATCGCTACAGAAACTAAACGAAGTATACGTGTCAAGGAAGATCGACAACCACATAAAACAAATTTTTGTATCCCTCGGGTATAGTAATACTTTCTTGGTAAATAATATCGGTTGAGGAATTAATGCGTGAAATGGTAGCAAATAAGCAAACAAACATTTGCATTTATAATACTAGGATTTTATTGAAATTTTTTAAATTATTTACTGCAATAACTCCAAATTTTCCCAAAAATACTTTTAAAAAGCTAACCCGAATATGCATAGTTTAATTGAAATCCTTCTGTTGTGGTTTCTATATTTATACATTCCTTAAGCAATCAATGAATAATGGATTACTTTTGATAGGTAATTAACGATGTAGAATTTTATAGTAAACTGAATAAATTAACGAGATGTCGCCATACACATATTATAGGCACAATTTCGCTGAACTATTCTAACAAAATCGCATTAACCGAAAAAGTTAGTCCTCTACTTACCACTGAAATATGGCTACAGTTGTTTAACAATTTTTTAGCTTACCTGAAAGAAAAAAAAAGAAGACACAGGTTAATATGGCTGAAACAAACACGTCATTTGACTTAAACGACCAATAACTAATCTGTCATCAACCTTTTTATTGTCCAATTAGTGTCATTCGTACAGTCGTATTCATAATGTATGTACATAAATATAAGCAAACTGAAGTCAGTAGTGTCTCATAAAGATCGAAAGATACAATAAAATATGCATACATATGATTACAAAAAAATTCATAGTCTTATGTTATTCCGGTGGTAACTATACTTGTTTTAGTCGATTCCGTGGTAGAATCGTTTTATTATGTTCTTTCAAAGGCGATTAATTTCATAGTCATAAGTGGCTTTTATTTTTTATTTAACTGTTTTGAGTTTCCAAAATGATTTTTCAGTCAGGAGGTAAATATTCCAATGGGTTTCTTTCTTATCT
>NW_020441652.1:0-1475 GCF_000699045.2 Agrilus planipennis
GAAAGCTTTAATCTTGAATGTCATTTGAAGGTCCTCGGGTAAGGTTATATTAAAGTTGCCAACTGATATACTACATTTCTCTAAAACTTTTTTTGAAATAACAAGTCTACTTATTCACACCTGTCTTCCAATATTTCTGTTCAACTCATGCGACCCTCTTTCAGTGGCGTAGCGTAAATTTCTGTCACCCGGGGTGAAGTCTAAATTTGCCGCCGTTTCTATTTTCCTTGTTTATTTTTTATTATACGGGGACGGGGGTCTAATGGTTGGCAATTATATTAGTAACATTTCTGTATTTATTTTTATGATTATTCTGCAAATGTTGGTAGATTCTGATTTGATAAATATTTTTACAGCCTCTACTTTTGCGCCGCCCGGGGCCCATGACCGCTTTGTTCCCCCAAGCTACGCCACTGCCCTCCTTCGGAAATTCAGTTATGTACTAACATATCTACATTTCTGTACGTCTTTAAGTACTATCTCGATGACATAATTTAAAAACAAATAGGGTTCTTTCGCGTTCTGCATCTAACGGCCTATTACTAGACGGAACCCCCTCCTACTATTATCCAAACATGTTACCGTAAAATTTGTTGATATTTCGGATAGTCATAAAAATGTACTTTAGGGTGACGCGCGGCGTCGGTAACATTTTAGTAAATGGCATAGGCGCCTGACAACGCAAAAGTCGCCGCAAGTGCGGTGACAATCCGTGGTGCGAAACTAGTGAAATGAATTCAAACAAGAAACGAAACAAGGCAGAATTAGAACAGACTAAATAATAGGAAGTTTTTTACCTTAAATGCTTTAATGCATTACATCCTCTTTTAAAGTTTTAGAAGACTTGACTTTTCTTGCGGTATTTTTTAACCTTTTGACGGTGCAAGGCCGTTACGTTACCGTAATGTACGTAGCAAATTAGTAACTAATATGTTTTCTGACCGTAGTTACATAAGACCTTTCTTTTCTAAATTAGCATGTAAGTCAATGTATTACTTTTAGTTAATGAGCTACCTTCTAGCAAACAGAAAGGGTAAAGTAACATTTGAATATTGTTTGTTTACTTTTTCGAGTCCGGCGCAGCGTCTTAAATCTGTTTTGCAATTTTCGTTGGTTGCAAGAAAGTTGTAAAAACTGCCTGCTAATTGCATTATAAAGAATACGGAAGAAGCCAGAGAATAGCGTCTTTGTTTCGTAATCAAGCCCATTAATTTTGACAGAAAAGTTGGCAAGATTCTTCGTCCAAATTTTATCGTCATAAGTTTTACTTCTTCTTCATTGTATTTTCTGGGAAAGCATTAAGGAAACATTTCTTTGTGTACGTCGCCGGTTCACCTATTTGTCTTGATTTAAACTAAGGCACGGAGAAAATTTTACATTAAGTAATCGAGTAGCACAGAAGTTAATTTATGAGAGAATCTGAATGAAAAAGCTACAGTAACGTTTTTATGCAAAGTACAGATAGTTTTGTATGT
>NW_020441653.1:0-1474 GCF_000699045.2 Agrilus planipennis
CGTAAGATATTGCTTCTTTGTCAAAAATCGCTTTGTACCAAACTGACCATCAAAATGGTTTGTGGATTTTAATACATATTACAATCAAATGACCCAATAAATTAGTATTTATAAATATGCGTTTAATCAACAAAATATAAAAATTTACTTACATTTACAATAAGACTGTCGTGATACCGAAGTAACTCTATCCTGGGTGTCACATTCTGTAAATACTTGCACTTGCACTTAGCACAATTTCACCAAGTACACTAATTACAGTCCGGCAACAACAAAAGAGTCAAACCGAATAATAAGAAAACACTCGTTGTTCTAACTCTTTCCACATTCTGAATAACAATTTCAATCAGATAAGCTGTTGCTTTATCATTTCCAAGACCTTGATGACACACAGCAAAAAACGTTCTTCTTTCTGCTGTTATGATAAAAATAAACAGGTTTATTTGATGGCAATGAAAGGAAAGAATAATAATGCTCCAAATTTTTTGAATTATTTAAAAGGATTAATGGGCATTAAGTCATCTTTACATAAAGACAGTAGGTAAATTCATGGTACATACAAAAATAGCAAACAATACAGTGCATTGTTTAATAATGGATAATTGTTTCATTATTTATTATTAATAGTCTTTTAATACATAAAAACAAAGAGCATTTTTTAAATTTTCCATTACTTATATCAATTTTTTTCTGCTCATCTTGTACTCCGATCCAGGACCTTCTGAGCGGGTAAACTGTGGAAATAACGATGTACATTAAAATCGAGTGTGTCTCTAACAATTCCCTATTATGTTTAGGATCACTACTTATTCGCCTTTTTATAAATAAATAACAAATTTTGATAGAAATAATAAGATCCATAAAAGTCATCTTAACATTAAGATTATCATGAAAACCATAATACGATTTAATTGAGTAAATGCCAAAATATCTGGTTGTCTCGTCATATTTATTCATTAATAAATTCAGATAGAAATGCTTTACACAACGAAAGATTGAAATGCTACAAAAACAATTTTCCGCGCAACGGAAAACTAAAAGTTTAAGATAGTATTGCATCTTATAAAGTCACATATTTTGCCCTAAATGACACATTAAAATGGTCAAAAAATAATTATACAAGGAAGAGGAATTGTACTCAAAAAATTTTGATTTTATTTGTTATGTTGCGTATCATTTAACAGAGCTTGTAATGAAGAACAAGGGGTGACGATCTGAGATCAATTAATCGATTAATCAATCCTTTAGGTCATGAAAATAGATTTTTCATCGGTATTAAGTAATTAACTCCTCACTTAAAACATAGATCTTTTTCGTGAAAAATCGCCCTCCCTATGAGATAACAAAAACATTTTATTCGTAATTTTAAATAGCATAATATATTCTTCCAAATTTCTAAACGAAAATTTAGACTTTCTTTTGAGCAAAAAAATAAAAGACGTAGATGCTTTTGTGTAAATAATTTATTAAATTG
>NW_020441654.1:0-1599 GCF_000699045.2 Agrilus planipennis
CTAATGTAATTAATTTTATTTTGGCGTTAAGTGCAACCATTGGATTAAATAAGTCGGTTATGAAGTATCTCACTAAATAAACTGACAACATAATTAAAAGAAATTCTTATATATAAAAGACTTTTACTTATTGGTACCTAAATTTTAAGTTCCTATTACTAGTAACTCTGTCTCATCCTTCAAGCGTAAAAATATGGTTGTACCAATCTACTAATCTTAGTTAAATTTTCCTGTACTCTTGAAAATGATCGACGCTTTTATTGTATATTTCTTATTTTTCTTATTAAAGATGCTTTTTCGAGAATATGCCGACGATAGTTTAAAAATTTACCTGTGAATCAAATCCTAACATAAATAGGTACCCAATCATCTCCGAAAATGTATCATAGTCCGCTGAGAGAGAGCTGTTTTTGTTCATCGTCATAAGACTGGTTGGACAAAAAAAAAACTTTTGGGTGTTTCATTCCCACCAGCCAGTAATGCTGGTGGGCGGGCAGTCCCTCCAGACTATGCCGGAAGGTAGGGCGGAAGGCCCTCTTCAGCCTGCTTTCAGGAATCGTGGGAATGGGTGGGTGATGGTTCGGGTGAGAAAGTTGAGACTAACGAAATAAAGACAGAAGAGGATGAAAGATTATCTATGAAATATTACTGCCCCAGAATTTGCCTAAGTGATCCAAGGAAACCACAGAAAAACTCGGATCAACGCAGACGGACCCGGAATCGAAGCGGCGGCCTAAACCTCTAGGCCAAGCCGCTCGGTACTGGTTGGACATGCACCCCCACCCTTTCCTATCCTGAACTAATTTCTGCATTTCCCTAAAGCTAGAACAACCCACATCCTTATCTATTTGCAAACAGTAGTCTGATGTAGATCTACCTCTACCTTTCCTAACTCCCATTTCTGCCTCTAAAATGTCTCTGACTAGACCTTTATGCCTGAGAAGGCGTCCTACTAACCTATAATCTCGCCTATTTCTTATTACCTTCAATGGAATCCTCTCTTCTCCTATTATTTCCAATACCTCTTCATTTCTAACCTTTTCTATCCACGTTATCCTCATCATCCGCCTATAACACCACATTTCAAACGCTTCTAACCTTTTCTTTTCCGCCGCTCCCACTGTCCATATTTAGCACCCGTACAGCGCAGCGCTCCAAAGGTACACCTTTAACAACTTTTTTAGAATTTCTAAACTAACCGTTCGCGAGCGTAGAAGTGATTTATTTTTATTGTAGGCGAGTCGACCCTGCGCTATCCTCTGCTTTATATCCCTACTACTCCTTCCATCCTCACTTATCTGACTTCCTAGATATCTAAAATCGGCCACTTCTTCTAATTCTTCGTCTCCTATCTTTATATTACCGCTCATATTTATATACTTTTAGAAAACCAGTGTTGCTATGAGAATATTGGAGCATCACATACTAAAGAAACCGATCGAATTCACATTTTTTAATATAATGTAGTTAAAGAATCTCGAAAATCTAGAAATATTGAGTGTTCTTTTTTTTTATGGTAAACAAAAGAAAATTTTTTAAATCAGTACTTGTTTATAGCGCTAGACTATGTTGTTATGGCTTTAAATGCATTCATGTAAG
>NW_020441655.1:0-1472 GCF_000699045.2 Agrilus planipennis
TAATAAATAAGGAAAAGTTGCCAAAAAGCAACGGATTTCCGTGAATCTTGTAGGAATGGAAAATTAGGAATCTGAATGAGTATTGATGCCTACGCCTTTATTATTTAGGTTTATCTTTTTATTTTATTTAAAAAAAAGCCAATCATAAAAAATCAATTTATCAGAAATGGTCGATAAATCAGCTATAAACAGAACAAACCCTTTTATTTGAAAGTTTAATGTCTCCTACACTGAAAAGGAGACCCCACTATTCGAATAATAAAATCACAAATTAAGGGTGCGTCATTTGATCGTACCGAGTTTAAAATCAAGTGTAAAGGTTTCATCAACGGATATCAATTTCAAAAGGTCATAAAATGTAGGTAATAATGAAAGATTATTATCAAATTTTTGTACAATGTTTATTTAAATATAAATAAATGCCCAAAGAGGGGCCGTGCAATTCGTTAATAAATAGTACATATATATATAACAAGTATAGATATGTAGATTTAGCTGGTACATTTATTTTTTGTTGTTTTGACTCAAAGAGCGAGTAATAAGGCAGTTAACCGGATATATTCAGGAAATATTGGTCCCGAGTGACTTCTCTTTCTACGTGGGGAGAACAACATAAAATTTGAAATTTGTGGCCGGTGTGGCCGCTTGTATCAAGACCATTGAAAAGAAAAAAGTCGTAAAATTGGCCATAAAACACGAGGAAGTGTGGTGCACATTTAAAACGGGTAGGCGCGTCTTCTAATAAATAACTTGTCTCAAGAGAATTTGTTTGCATATAGCACATGAACGGGCGAAAATCGTAAAATTAAAATTAGAAATAGGTAAAGAATGAATTCTCAAAGGATTTGTCTGCGTGACTCTCCTATTTTAGAATTATTATTTGCCACCATCAAAGCCCTATCTTTCAGTGTTTATAATTATCTATTTTATTACTTTGCTGGCCTACGCTTACGCTAAATATAAACGCAAAGGAAATGGCTAGAAATGTTAATTAATAATTATAAAATAAACTACTAAAGAGTTCCCATTTATTATAAAAAAGTATCGAAATTCTCAGTGTTTGGTAGAACTTTAGCACGTATTTATAATTAATTGCTATATATTACTTTTGTAGATGTATCATAATGGCAGCTTGCCTCCAAATACTTCCATGCCCCCGCAATTTATGATTGGTCAGCCTGTGAATATCCCTCCAGGCCAGCAGGATACTCATATGGGACAGGTTTCCTTACCACCACAACAGCAGTCGATGATGGGGCCACCTCCCGGCATGATGTTACCCCCGCATTTTATTTATGGAGAATCGAGAGGCGGACCGATGCCCCAATTTGGGCATATGAATCCTGGTCTTCCTCCAGGTCAAACAGCCGGACCAAACAATAAACTGTCACATAGATAATACTGTCATCCTATTATCTATGACAGATAATTCATATCACTCATACCAATTGTCAGAAATAGTTACTTATTTT
>NW_020441656.1:0-1600 GCF_000699045.2 Agrilus planipennis
CTTAACCGGTAAGGAGCGTATAATCCGTACAGTACTGCACGGAAAAATTGACTATTTTATCCACTACAATTGCATTGCTCAAATGTGCTGTTATTCTATTGTATTTAGGTACTTCTTTTATTAATATCAATACTTTAAGAAAGTTTTTCGGGTTCGATTCCCAGGGAGGCAGTGACAACGCAACGAACAGTTTTACCTCATTAACTTGAGGTAATTCGCAACATAGGTATACAATTATATATACGTATAAAGTTTAATACAAGCGGTACATACCTAACTTGACCGAAAGTGAATAATTAATATAATAGCCGATTATAGGTCCAAACACTACACTACAAACTGCAAGTACATAGTACCTATACACATACGAACATATGCATGTTGATACTTGGACAATGTTAAAGCCATTATCGGGTAAGGCAATAAACGATGGAATTTCCCGTTATTTATAGATACATATACAGACCTCCGCAATAAATGATAGCATAGGTATACTTCATTTACTTTCTCTAGCGAAGTGCCCCTTCCAATGTCTTGGATGCGCGCTGGCAAAATCATAGGTAGGGAGAAAAAAGCTCATTATACTGTCGACCCTTGTTCATTAAACATACTTTTTCATACAGTACCTGCCAAAAGTTTTGTTCAATTATGAATAGTAGTGCGAGTAGAAAACAAGCCTAAGCGAAAGCCTTTAATATATCTTCAAATATAAATAAACATCTCGTTGATATTTTCAGTAGTTAATGGTACCAATAACAGCACATTTGAGCAATACAATTGTAGTGGATAAACTGTACGAATTATACGCTCCTGACCAGTTAAAAGTTTGGCCGAGAGTTGTCTCCTTCCTTTTCTGGCATAGTGCTGTTCAGTGATCAGCCGAGCCACCTCGACCAATACAGCGATCACTAAGGATAATATTCAAAATGCAAAAGGAATTATTTTGATATCTTTAAATTTAAGGAGTTTATTCAACTTATTTACTTGGCCTCTGTGATGCCTCTGTTCGTTGTGTCTGTATGATTTAAATTGAGACAAGTAGAAAACTAGGACAAGTAAAAAAATGCTATTGCAAAAAAATCTTAATTGACTTAATCTTGTGATACTAAACTAGCTAGAAAACCATGCGTAGGGATAAAATTAATACTTTAAACAATCTCCATACTTTCAAAGGCAAGTTCTGAATGAAGTATACAGAGTGTTTCTAAAATAAGTAGCAACCTTGCAGGAGGTGATAAAACATGAAAATTAAGTAAATAGTTGTATATCTGAAAGTTCATCATTTTCGAGAAAAACGTATACGCAAACTCAGGTCGTGAAAAGAAGTTGTTCATCATCATCATCATAAGGCCGTCAGTCCTAAGACGGGTTGGACACGTACCTCCGCTCTTCCCTGTCCTGAGCTAAACTTCGCATTCCCTTAAAACTGGAACAACCCACAACCTTAACTATTATTACTACACAGTAATCTAACTTAGGTCAACCTCTACCCCTCCTAACTCCCGTTTCTGCCTCTAATATGTCTCTGACTAGACCTTCATGCCTGAGAAGGTGTCCTACCAACTATCTCGCCTATTTTTTATTGACTTCCATAGAGTCC
>NW_020441657.1:0-1541 GCF_000699045.2 Agrilus planipennis
AATACGACGATTTTAACTTTAAGGATATTTATGTTAAATATCAATCACACGCGTCAACTGCAAATGTGACTACATTTTCCTGTTTTGATCGTCACGTCGTTTGGAAACATTTCCAATTTTTCTAGTTTATATGTACATTAGATGATACGTTCACGTTGCGGATTTCCGATTTTATTACACCACATTAATTGTTAAAAATTGCCCATATCTCAATATTTAGGTAAGACATAAATATCAAAAAAAAATAATAAATTAATTGCATCGTAAGAAGATAAGCCTTTTGTATAGTATTAAAACTCTTATAGACAACATCATTAACTTACTTTGAAAGTTGAATACATGTAGAGTGGAGATCATAAGTTTTTCCTGAAGGTTGGATAAATTGTTTTGAATTGATTAAATCGTGACTGTTTATGACGAGCTGATGATATGAAAGATCGAAATGGCGATACCTACACGTCTATAAGAACCTAATCCGTTCTCATATCGTTAGTATTCCATAGTTTCCCTAATAGAATCCATGAATCCATGTACAAGGGCGCAACAACTCCAATTTGTTAGGGGGTGTCTTCGAATAACAAGTTAGTATAAATACAGACAGACTTACGATGGGGCAGGTAATATAACACGAAAAAACTCAAGTTAATGGCATTCACTGTATTCCTTATGCATCCAACTTGGCAGCACAGATGTTTTTTTTTCATTTACTGGATAGTAACTCGCTTATTTGGGTTAAAAATGATCAGGTCCTGATCACCTGGAACTTATCAGCGTACAGAATCTTTTCCCTTGATCCGTCAATCTTATTACTTTCTGATCAAAGTACAGTACCTTATCGCTTAATCCAGTCATCTGATCAGTTTCTTATCAGAATCTAATATTACGAATCTTTAATTATGGTTTCTGTGTGTTGTTTTAAACAAGATTGTATGTAATAAATAAAATAAAATGAATTATTATTTTGATTATATTATCAACGTTATAATGTTATATTTCGTCATCATAAGGTCGTCAGTCCTAAGACTGGCTGGATACGTACCTCCTATCTAATATGTCTCTGATTGGACCTCAGAAGGTGCCCTACTAATCTATCTCGCGTATTTCTTATTGACTTCCATAGAGTCCTCTATTCTTCTACTTTTTCTAATACCTCTCCATTTCTAACTTTCTCTATCCACGGTATCCTCATTATTCGTCTGTAACACCACATTTGAACGCTTCTAATCTTTTCTTTTCCGCCCCGCACTGTCCATGTTTCACACCCTTACAACGCCGTGCTCCAAAAATACACCTTTAACAACCTTTTTCGAATTTCTAAATTAACCGTTCGCGAGCACAGAAGTGACTTCTTTTTATTTAAGGCGACACGACCCTGCGCTATCCTCTGCTTTATATACCTACTACTCCTTCCGTCCTAATTTATCTGATTTCCTAGATACCTGAAATCGGCCACTTCTTCTAATTTTTCGTCTCCCATCTTTATACTCGCTCTTTCCCTACTTTTTCTTCCTTTGCATACCAATATTCTTGTTTTACTTTTA
>NW_020441658.1:0-1474 GCF_000699045.2 Agrilus planipennis
AAATATAAAATACAGCCCAACTAGAAGTAATGTAACATACATATAATAAAAAGACTTGTAAAACAACAACGTCCCGCTTTGTCAAAAAATAAATATGGTCACTTTAAGTATATACCCAGTAGGTATCTAAATTTTGTTAAAATTCCATTACTAAAGCACATGTACAAAGAGCATATGGTTCCTAATAAACATAAGTAATACAGGTATGTCCATAAATTGGAAGAAACACAGAAACAAATAATATTGTTTTCTGTTTCCCAATTCAGGACAATAAACAAATGTACGCAACACAGACATACACATCAGACAACTACTGAGAGTGAGTTGAAGCTATGGCCGATGCGATGGTATCTGTATTCAGAAAGCGGGATACGCGACCTCGCGATCCTATCGCGTTACTTGCCTTCAAAACTATATAATCCTTCTCGAATAAAGTTGTTTTATTCTTGATAAAAATGCCTATCGGCGACGCCATTTATGGGCTATTTCACTTCTTAATGCTCCAGTCGAAGCAAATACATAATCCTCAACTAACGCATTCGTACCTACGTTTATGAAGCTATGTAGTGGTACACTTGTACTACACGTAGTCACTCCTATCAATTCATACGATTATTACAACTTCGTTTGCTTACTTCTATCTCTATCTATAACTCCTATAGTAGCTAGTTAAATACGCAATAATTCTGCTACCAATCAAATATGTTTTAGGCAAGTGATGCTTCTCTTAAAACAGATAGTTTAGATTGACATGAATCTTCAATTGTGCGACTGGAGGGCCATATCACATTCAGATTGTATTTTTACAACTTCAAACATTTTACTTTCAAATTCAAATGGCAATTTGTTTCCTACTCCAAAAATATAAATAGTGGTAAACTGCTTGATCTGCCACTACCAATGGCCAATATATAATTAAAATAAAAAATAACAAGCAATATGTGCAGCTATTGCAAAGTACAATTGTTAATTGTTTAAATTAGGTATAAATAACGTATAGATACGCATTTTTGTGTGATTAGGTTTTACACCTTTTATTACTTTTTGAAGTAAAACTTTTATATAGACGAGGTATTACGATTTTTTCTGTCACGAAAAAGCGTTACGGCCGTGTGGAGGGGGTAGACGTTATATCGCGTGGTGGAGGGGAAAAGAAAGGCTGGCGGCCGCGGAAAGAGGGCAACGGCTGTATTAGAATAATATAATGCGCAGTCGCGCGGAGAGCCAGGAGTTCGTTAGAGTCCCGGCGTCGTGTGCTGTGCTCAGCTGTTGTTTTTTTACCTCTACTCTCCACGTGGCTGGGCATCATTGCCTCTTTTTGCGGCCTGTATAAATACCAAATCATAATTTGCAGTAAATCTGTGAAAACGAAATGTGTGTTGGGAAACTTCTACGGACAAGTGAAAAAACGAGTCGCAACAAAATTTTTACTTCAAGTTTTATGGGCAGATTGTTAATGTACTTTTGT
Source organism: Agrilus planipennis (assembly GCF_000699045.2). Taxonomy (NCBI): domain Eukaryota; kingdom Metazoa; phylum Arthropoda; class Insecta; order Coleoptera; family Buprestidae; genus Agrilus; species Agrilus planipennis. The sequence continues at coordinate 1,469 of NW_020441658.1, forward strand.
AATTTG
>NW_020441659.1:0-1485 GCF_000699045.2 Agrilus planipennis
CTCTGAACGAGAGACTCGAGTCGCTCATAGAGAGATCCTCATTTCGTATGCAGTCTCTGAACGAGAGACTCGAATCTCCCAATAAGTGGTGTCTCGATAGACATGGTTAAAATTTTCAACATATTTCAGAGATCCCAGACTTTCTACGAGAGACTCGAGTCTCTCAGTTTTTCAATTTTATTCATTCAGTCTCTCTGTGAGAGACTCGAATCTCTGAAGTAACAACTTTATCGTTCAAGTCTCTCATACAGAGATTGTGAGAGATCCATAAAAACACCTAGGCAATAACTGGCAATAACTGAGAGACTTGAAGGACTGTGAGAGACGCTGAAAGACTCTGAGAGACTGGAGAGAATCTGAAAAATTTTGTCTAGGGATGTACCTAACAGCTTCTATTTTTTTCGTCATTAAATTCCTGGATGAATTTTGCCTCGCTCTAAATATAAATCTGAACTGAAGCTTACAAAAGATCGACACAAAATAAAACCTGTCCCACTGGAACCCGAAAAATCGATAATAATGCAACAACTACGAATTGTCGTGAAAGCCAAAATCATTATTTCTATTTTGTTTTTCGGTTGTCGCCATCATCTGATGCTCTTATGGCTAAATCCCGTATTATAACAACCTTTTTCAAATTTCTAAATTAACCGTTCGCGAACATAGAAGTGACTTCAGATCCTTATCCTTAATAAGTTGTGTGGCTCTCTGTCTTTCTTACACTTCTGTACGTCACCACTCCTTTTTGTAGGATATGCTTTACAGTTATCCTCTTATTATTTGATTACATTATTTTCGTCAGTGCGTGTAGATAAAGAGAATAAGAAAACGAAGCAATTTCTCAAACGCTGTCCGCCTTATCCGTCTGTCTGAAGGGCATCAATTTTCGTATTGTAATATCTGTCGCAGTTTCAATACTCGCTCTATTTTTTTTTTTTTATAAACAATATCGGATTCGTGCGATCTTCGCTCTTCCAATAAAATGCAAATGTCGTTCAATCAGGAACTATGACAGCAAGAGAGCGCGACACCGACCGGGGCGAAGAAAAATTGACATTTTTGTTTCATAAAACAGGAGGCGACCAGCTTGTCGCGAGACATTTGCCAAATGCTCTCCGAAATTTGACTTTCAATTTTGTCATATTTTATCCGCGAAATAAATATAAATATAAGCATAAACAAAAACATGGGACCTTAATCTTTCCCACAGAAAAAGCCTAGATATATATACATACGTATTTTATAGGCTAAAATAGGCAAAAAAAATTTTTTTGGTCAGGTGATGAATGATATATCTATATAGTTACAGGTCTGACGCTGGAAGCTGGCGGAAATTTTAAAATGGCGTGGATGCGCGGTGGCAAAAGTAGGCAGTTTTAGGTATAAAGATTACAGCCCTCATTCTTCAGTATTCATATCAGGGGCGTAGATTAAATATTTAAAAATAGGGATCAGTGAGAAAGTAACAGACATACAAACAGAAGA
>NW_020441660.1:0-1473 GCF_000699045.2 Agrilus planipennis
ATCTTTATACTAATCATTAAAACACGCGATTTTTTCCAAAATATTTTTTTTTCTTTATGATAACATTCTAGAACAATTTTGAAATTATTTTTTTGTGTTTTCCAATGTAGAATAGCTTCTCAAATTGTTAAATCAATCAAAAAGGTATTCGATATTGAAGAACAATAAAAATAGTTCTTTTATGTAATTTTTTATGGCTTTACCTTATCGATCGATTTAACCATTTGAGAGGTTATTCTACATTGGAAATGTCATGACAAAAAAGTTTATTTCAAAATTGTTCTAGAACGTTGTCAAAAAGAAAAAAAAAATAATTTCGGAAAAGATTGCCTGTTTTTAATGATTATTATAAATATAATGAGCTGTTATTTTTTCCGAGTAAAGCCCTTATATGCCTCTATAACGTATATAAATTTCATTCAAATCGGTTAAGCCGTTTTTGAGAAAAAAAATATTTTCTGATTTTTGACTTTTCGAATTTATTCAAAAGCCAAAACAGATAGAGGTTCAAAAATTTTCAGGATTAATGTACCTCATTAGTACCAATATACCCTCAAAAAATAATCCGGATATCCCTCTGGGATCGATTCGTTATGCTTATCGTCCTATGAACTTTACAGGAAAAAGATGATGTTAACAAGCTCAACAAACTTCTGATCGCCAAAGATTTTATTTTTGATTAATATATTTCTGTTTCATTTGAATCTTTTATCGGTTATCTATTAAAAATAATTCTTGATTTTTTTGAATTATGTGTTTTATATTTGCCTTAGACAAAAACAGGAGTTAAGAGGCGTAGATGTAGACCTAGATTAGATTACTGTTCGCAAGTAGTAAAGGATGTGGGTTGTCCTAGTTTTGGGGAAATGCTCAAAATAGGGTAGAGTGGAGATGCGTGTTCAACAAGTCTTAGGACTGACGATGTTACGTAGAAATGAAATTTTGGGTTACAAAGAGCAATAATATAGGTTTATGCCTTGGCAGGTACTATTTGCAAACTGCGCTCTATGTTTGGATTAATATATCCATTAAGCGCATTTATATTGGAACCACGTGTCGCGATTGGATTGACTCGCAAGCGATTTCCTATTCGAATGATCTAACGGACTCGTTGGATGCACTGGTATTTGATGAGACCTGCACACCAAATAAGTCCGTTTGATCGCGTTCTTACCACAATAAACCACATCACAGTAGGCAAGCAGCACCGTGAGAGATTTTATTTGGAATGTTTGCATTTGCGATCGCGCCTACTGAATATTCATAGCAACTATCGCTCGAAAATGAACATTAAATGATTAATGACTATCTTTTTCAGTAAAGGAGTTACATTGCAATCATTAGTTGAATCGCTAATCAGCCGCTATTGTTTCTAAACTAAATGTCGTCGACCAATAGATCATTTTATTTTAATACATCACAAAATGAAATAGTTATGAATTCGCAGTTTAGGACAATTACACATATATGATG
>NW_020441661.1:0-1464 GCF_000699045.2 Agrilus planipennis
TGAGCTGGTAGAATGTAGCAAAATTTTTATAGTTATAGTTTGTTAATATAAATTTAAACGTTTGTTTCTCAGCAACAAGATGATAAGTGATTTTCATTAGATTCTGTATTTCGTTCATATACTTTTTTGTATTGAACTAAATTTATTTGTAAGGGTTGGTTTTTAACGTATACTACTTTTTCCTTAAAACTTTTAATCACACATCACTTACAAATGTTAATCTTGCTTTGTTTATTTGGCTATATATAATAATAAATTATTTGTAATTTTTCCTCTTAAGACAGGGCTTGCTAATTAAAAAGTTTCCTTCTTAGATAAAAAGTGCATTCTTCAAGTCAAAATATATATCGTTTTGTTACTGTGATTTTGAACAGGCACAAAGCCTCCAGCCCATTATGCCGCTCAGGTATCAGCGCAACATAGACAAGTTCTGGCCCAAGCAACATCGGCGTCTAAACAGGCATCGATCATACTTATTTAAATTGTAGAACATACTTTTCTGCCCTCGTATTTTTTTTACTCGCCTATTTTTGTGATACAATTGTTGTTGCAGAGACTGTCCAAATTGTACCTAATTTTATTACAAAATAAAAGTAAAGGTACCTACTTCTAAAATTTAATTATTGTTAAATTCGTGTAAGATTGTGATGATTTCATTAAACTGTTTTGAAAAAGAAGCGCTATTAAACCCATTTAAACAACATACGTAATTTTTTTGTAATTCTAGATTATGACTGTTAGCAAATTTTTTGATCACACCCTGTATTCACAATTTTACGAAAACTTGGCTACACTTGACTATATTTTTTTAATTTCAAGTATATTAATAATTTCAATATTTAGCAACTTAGCTGTATTTATACATATTTTGAAATGAAACAAAAAGTAATATATTAATCTGGTACCCTCATTAAAATTTACCGCCAATGTTTTCCTTGTTTTTTATGCAAGATGGCACTGAGAATTGTTGATGAAGTTTTAAAATGGCGGACGAAAGTTTGGTGTGCTCGGTATTGTTTGAAAATCATGTCTGAAAACGTATAAATATCGGAAAAGCCTTGTCATCGAGGAAATAGTTACAATAGATGTCTTCTCGAAACGTAATTTTAATGAACGAGTGAGTTGATAAGTGTTTTTAATGTGCTTATTTTGTTGTGTTTGTGTTTAAGAAAGCTATTATTCAGAGCGCGATGGAGCCATATTTATAAAATATGTAATTAAAAGTTGTCAGTATCAAATTTTAATTCAAGAAGAAGTAAGTTTCCAAGTGAAAAAGTATGTTATTTTATGAAAATACGTCTAATAGCTAATTAAAATCTTCTCTAACATGACAGTACGCTTATAATAGTATGGTGTGGTCAGCATACAACCCTTAAATTTTAGAGGTCATGGATGGTTATTCTTTGTTGTTATTGGTTAGATTTAATAACAAAAAGACATTTCTGTTATTAGCGTTTATACTTT
>NW_020441662.1:0-1625 GCF_000699045.2 Agrilus planipennis
CAACCCACATCGTTAACTATTTGCGAACAGTAATCTAATCTAGGTCTACCTCTACCCCTCTTAACTCCTGTTTCTGCCTCTAATATGTCTCTGACTAGACCTTCATGACTGAGAAGGTTTCTTACCGACCTATCTCGCCTATTTCTTATTGACAATGGATTTACTTTTTTACGTGTTTAAGTTCATTTGTTTGACGAATGTCCACCGTGATAATACAAATTTCAACACGATTTTAAGCTAGATATCTCAATATCTTCGCATTATAGTTAACTTCCACAGATGGAGAGTTGAATTCAAATTCATTCCCGTAAATCCCTTTTCTTCTGGACCTGTGGTACGACAATCACATAAACGTCGAAAATATAAAGTTTCTTAAAAATCCTTACTCAATTTATTGTTGATATTATTATATGGTATTGCATACGTATATTTTATTACTTCTTGCAGACGTTACTATATAAATATCTTTCCCGAGTAAGAAATGCTTTACACTGTGGAGGAAGTATAATAGGGGAAGTGTGGGTATTAACAGCTGCGCATTGTTTGGAAGGGTAATATTGTCGTATAAAGTTCGAAATCGTAAGAAATGAACTTAATTTCAGACGGGTGGTCAAAATAGAAGTAATAAGTGGAGAAGTGAGCAAGAGGGCAGTATCGCCTAGTAACGTTAGAGAAGCCGTCCTGACCCTTATTTACGATCGCTATGACAGTGCAAAAATCTTTCACGATATCGGCTTAGTTAAGGTAAATCCTAACTGATATTTATAAATTCAAATGTGAGTTTGGTCGAATAAAATAATTCGAAGTGGTCTGTATTATATCGATACTGCCAGACGCGGATTGCGATGTCGATCTTTTTAGATCGCATCAGCGCGTCGCAGGCAGCTCCGACAGAACACAGACCAACTTTTACCTGCTGTCTTAACAGTGCGTTTTAGAAAATACTGCAAATGGCGCAGTAAACGCCATCTGTAGCACGATGCTACATTTTAGGATTACGTGTGCTACAGATGGCGTTTACTGCGCCATTTGTAGTATTTTCTAAAACTGTATCAGTATTTTCGAAATGAAATTATTAGGAGAACTGATGGCTAAGGAGGAGCTGAAAGTTCTGGACGTTTTTAAATTAAAGTAGGAAACTAATAAGAGAATAAAATTTGGAAAATATCAACATATTAATATCGGCATTGTGTTCGCATTAGTTAATCTATCTATGTATAATAATAATAATTGGATTGCCAGTGGCTAATCTTAAATTGACAAGTAATTTCAAGAAGTATTGGTTATTAGGTCGACAGAAGCTTTATATTCAGTTCAAATGTACTTCCTGCTACACTTCCTAGTCCCGACTATGACGTCCCACCATATTATGAAGCATACGTGTTGGGCTGGGGAATCGTAAGTAGATACATTAATAATAAATAATGATCAAATTAGTAAGAAAATCGGGTGATTGTAACGTATAGAATTGGGACTCCTGGTGCTTGTCAGTCCAAAAAAGGGTACTATTCATAGAAAAAAAATCGGTTGCTTGTAAAGTCGGTTTACTGACGATAGTTGAACGTGACAATGTCATAAGAAAATGCTGATGGAATGGTTTCATTTTTCAAAAGAAAATTTTAATT
>NW_020441663.1:0-1470 GCF_000699045.2 Agrilus planipennis
TACATATTTGAAGCAGGAACAAGAGTTAAGAGGAGAAAAAATAGACCTAGACTAGATTACTGTTTACAAATTGTTGAAAATGTAGGTTTCTCCAGTTTTTGAAAAATACGAAACTATAAATAGCGGATGAAAAATTCAAAAAGAAAGTTATTACATGTGTTTCGAATAAAGTTAGTATGTATTTACATGATGCATAAGTAGTTATGAATTTGTCAGCATGAAGCTTTAAACGACATTATCATTTTATGTACAATACGCATACCTTGCTACAATTATTGTTTGCTAATACTTATTACGACAGTTTTATTTATTACAAAACAAGAGGCCTTGAAATCTAAGATGACTTTTTACCACTAAATACTTTACAAGTAGATGGTAGAGAATTAGATCATCAAGAAAAATAGAGCAACTAGAACACTTTTTTTTTGTACTTACATTGCAAACGCTAGCTGAACCCTACAAGATAGATCAAAATAATATAGTACAGTATTGTACACCTTAAAAAGGTCTACAAAAAAGTCCGTGATGGTATATGTCTATCTCTTAGGGGTAACCCAGAATAACCATTTTTTATCCTTTACTTTTTACGAGAAATAATTGCTTATTTACGAAGCGATTTTAAGCAATACAGCATTAATCCTTATCCAATTAAGTACTTTTTAATACATTGGGCATTTAATATAGATCAATATGGCCCTTTACAGCATGTAATTTAAATAAATATTTTCGAAGATATTACAGACTTAAAATGCAGGGACATAGCGGTTGCGGCGGTACTGGTCGGGGGGCCGGTTTGTATTATCTAATGACAGAAAGCTGTGATTGTTGTGTATAAAGATATTCTATAGTATATTTAATATCAGCATTGCATCCGTGCGAAGCATAGTGTACAAATAATACCATTATACCAATTCCTTAACCCCTATCCCGGTATATTTGTGTGTTTCAATTCAGTAGCGTGTTGTATAATTACACGTTATATTTTTTATTTATTATTTTTAATCTATACAGTACCGAATAATGGTACTGGATACCCGTCCCATCTCGAATACACAGATAGGTAGATCATAACTTTCACATTTATTATACATATACCTATCTCATTAATATCAACACCACATTCCTTAAAAATGGCTCGTTTATACCACTAAAGGACTAAAGAATAACATTTATTTTAATGTGCAACAATTGTCAATATTACAAATGTTTAAATACATAACAAAAATATTCAGATTTCTTACGTAAAGGGATACGAACCCAGCAAACATTTAATGTTTAAATAGAAATCAAACAAGTTGGAAGACTTTTTAAAAGGTTGCATTTTAACATACATGTATTTATTTAAAACGTTTGTGGTCACGTTAGAGGTTATTGCTATTTACAAACCGTTTAGACAAATTTATTACTTTCTTCGTAATTCTCTGGGAAATTTACACTTTTTTAATGAACAATACTTTCATACAATAACAG
>NW_020441664.1:0-1496 GCF_000699045.2 Agrilus planipennis
TTAATTTTCTACATTTAGTTGTTTGAAGTAATTAAGATATAATTTTTCTATCTTTATGTTATGTGTTATGTTCTTTAGTTCAGCAACAATAACTCTTCTATATGCTTCCCTATTTGCCTTTTGTTACCCGTTTTAAATAGAAAAAAAGACACTGATGCCAAAATAGTTTGTTTATCGTGAATGATCAGAGCCAAAATAGGGTTGCAAATAATTTTATTGTTATAAAATCACCATCAATCATTTTATATCAAAATATTTACAACCTTATTTTGTTTCTGATATTTTACACATTGTAGTAAGAGAAAGAAATGGAACCCATAGCTTCTTTAGCTTTAGCTTCATCTAATAAAAAATTCTTCTAAAGGTTAGAAACTTTCGAAATGTGGTGTTACCGGCGAATGATGAGGATACCGTGGATAGAGAAGGTTAGAAATGAAGAGGTATTAGAAAGAATATAAGAACAGAGACCTCTGTGGAAGTCAAGAGTCAAGTCAGAGACATATTAAAGACAGAAACAGGAGTTAAGAGGAGTATAGGTAGACCTAGAGTAGAGTATTATTCGCAAATACAGTAAAAGTTCCTTATTCACGGTTTCCTTATTCATGGGTGAAAAAATAGCAACCAAGTTCCTGTATTCTCGGCTAAAAATTTCATTATTCGCATATGCAATCGGTAAACAGAAAAGGATTCGGTGTCATTAATCAAGAGGATTGACCGCAATAGACCGCTCGTGCCCAGTGTGAATTTTTCCGAAAACAAACCCATGTTTTCGGAAAAATTCTAGACATTGTGATTTAACTCTGCGAGATAAATATGTGAGCTTTTGTATGGTAACTGACAAAGGTTCACTCTAACTCGGTATGTTTTTGGTTTTCGATAATATGGTCATTAAAAGCTTTTACAAGTACTTAAATTTGATGCTTCTTGTAGGACACGTATTTTCAATAGAAATTAAAAAATTTTAAAATGGCCTTCGACATGCTTTTGAACAAAGCTGTATGTATCTTACTACAAAATTTCAAACCTTTGATCCAAACATTAAACTCATGATATATAGAACCGATAAGCATGTTTTTACTCTACGGCGCGTGTACTACTGAATCCCTTTAATGTATCGGCATCTTTTGAGTCGTTACATATTGGTTTTATTTTGGAACATTGATTCCATACTAATTACCATTCCATAACCACGGTTTCTGTATTCGCGGCATATTTATGGAACGTATACCCCGCGAATAAGGAGCTTTTACTGTAGTTAAAAATGTGGGATGTTCAAGTTTTAGGAAAATGCGTATAGAAAAAAGTGGAGATACGTGTCCAACTAGTCTTAAGACTGACTACCTTATGATGTCGATTCTTGAAAAACAATTATTAGATAATTTTATTTTTAGAATGTTTTACTTATTCGTTAATCATAAATATTTGTGAAATTATTGACTTTAATTTAATACATTAGTTTTATGACATTGCATTGTCGTGATTTCCTATTATGTGCG
>NW_020441665.1:0-1457 GCF_000699045.2 Agrilus planipennis
TCACGCGCTGATGATTGTATGTAGTGGAATATCCATATTATGTTCAGTTCTCAATTTGCCGCTAGTGTATGATTTTCAGCATAATCTACGCATTTCGAAAGGGTTTATCAACACTGACTTTTTTTCCTTAAAGACATGCATGAGCGTAGATAGGTATGGGCAAAGGGACACTTCCCCCCCCCCCAGCAAGGTCATTGTCCCCCCCCCTGGAAAAAGATCTGACAAGTGACGATATCGGGGCAAAGTATAAAACATATAAACCAAACACGTTAAACGTATATAAACTTACAGCTATTGAAAATCTGCCCCCCTGGGAAAAATCTCTCGTTACGCCCATGGTGACGTGTTCACAAGCAACTGTTTTTATATTGGTATGAAGTATAGTTATTCAATCAAATTGAATATTAAAATGTGTTAAGGAAGATTCAATAAATTCCTCCAGTAATTGATAGAAATTACTAGATGTAAATCGCGACTTAGATCTTATTGGATTTCATCAGTACGTAATAGTGATCCATGCCTTGTAGTTTCGATAAATTACTAACCAAGATTATAATCCGTTCATATTGATTTCGTAAACGTACCTTTCATATGATTACATATAAGTATAAGCAGATGAATTTTCGATTCGTTTCAGGACAAATAGACACCTAAACATTAGTGAAGTCGTTTTTTATAAGATTTGGAATAGATACTTCAGTTAGCACCAAATTCAATAGATTACGATATACCACTGTCACTCGATATATGGAGCATCTTCGGCATGGTCTAGAGCAAGGATCGGCAAATATTTAAGCCATTCGCAATAAAAGAATTGTTTCATGAATTTAAAAGAGCCACAAACTTTTTGATATATGGTATTATCCTAAACAAGATTATATTCAAAAATCAATGCGAAAGGTAACCTTGCATTTCTCTAAAAAGTTTTGGTAAATCAGGCACATAACTGTAGTCGTTTTTAGTTTAAGTATTGGCTGTAAATTTTGATTAGTTATTTGGCTTCTTAGCTTGTTCTTTATTAGGTTCATAGAAGAGAAAACTTGGGCGAGCGAATATGTTGACCCAAAGAATGTTAGAACACTAAGAGCCTTTTTTTGCCATAGCACTCCGGAAAACTATTATAAATATCTAAAATTAGTGCCGCAGGCTTAGGCATTCCTTTTAGAGCTGTCAAATTATGCTGTGATATCAAAACAAATTTCTGCTCTTCCAAGCTAGTATTTAGACTCGTAAATTCTCCATCTTTGCTTTTTAAATCTAGTAATTGGATTTCAAAAGAAACACCATTGAAATTAAATGGATTAAAACTGAATTCTTTGCTGTTTGCTTTGAGGGGATTCTCAATGAAAGCCGAGATAGGCTTATTTATTTCGTTCAGCAAAGTCATCCCTCATTGTTTTGAACGTTCTTGTGAAGTAACCATCAGTATCAACAGAAGCACTTTTTCCATCCCGATG
>NW_020441666.1:0-576 GCF_000699045.2 Agrilus planipennis
TCTTATCCCTTCCATTTCGTAGATGAGTCCCCTCTTCCATAGCCAAACTCAATAGTTTTGCGAACGTAGTAACGAAAATTTTCGTAGGTATTTTTTAAGTTGCGAGAGTGGCTTCGCTCGTCCACGGGATGAAGGGGCTTGATATGGGAGTGGAAGGGAGAAGAAAAAGACAAAACAAAATTAGTCATTACTGCTTACTCTCTCGTACTCATTGAGGGGTATAAGGTGACTCAAACTAACCTCATGTAGCGGCTCCTGCGAAGTTAAAGTTTGCCCGGCTCTGGTTTAAACCCTCTCGTTGAGAATCTTTTAACCAAGAATTAAAATTTCATTGGTTTAATGTTTAAACGAATTTTTTAACGGTACTTAATGTAACTGGGGGCATTGGTGGGAGTGGTATTTAATGGAAACTCCGTCTGAACGAAGACATGGCCTAGAGGTTTAGACCATTGCTTAGCATTCGGGAGGACGCCGGCTCGATTCCGGGTCCGTCTGCCTTGGTCCAAGTTTTTCTGTGGTTTCCTTGGATCACTTAGGCAAATGCTGGGGCAGTAATATTCCACAGATAATCTTTCA
>NW_020441666.1:2378-3239 GCF_000699045.2 Agrilus planipennis
AAAAAGCAATATTTTATCAACACGCGAAATTCCTTTTTATCCATTTTTTTCACAATAACAAAAGTTGCTTCACTAAAAATGCTATAATTCACAAACTAATGATCCGACAGCCGTCAAATTTATAGACGCGTCTTTTGAAGGTTAGGACTAACTGAAAATCATATGGATTTAGTTCTGGTGCCGCCATCTATGTGTCAGGCCGGGGACTTTTCAATTGACCCTATACATTGAGATTACGTTTGTAACAAATGACACATTTTTTCATCGGGCGAAGACAACAAACTAACATTCGTTTGATTATATAATAATGAATAATTAGTCGTGAGCATGTCGCAGAACGTTAATTTCTGTTGTTCCGCACAACAGGTATTTACTGGTGGACGGTTAGTTGAACTTAATCCTTACGTTATCGAAAAATTTCATCACGAATTTTTTTGTGTTGTTAATACCTTCTACCTTCCGGCATAGTCCGGAGGGACTGCCCGCCCACCAGCATTACTGGCTGGTGGGAATGAAACACCCAGAAGTTTTTGAACGAAGACATGAACCATTAACCGCATCATAGTCCAGTCAACCAACTGTTTAGGGTCCGAATTGGTTCAAGAAACTCCGATTGACCTCAGAGTTTGATAGTTAATAGGGAATAGCACTAGATTCAAAAGTTACATATTGCCAATGTGCGCTTTTGCACCGGGGATGAATGACACCCCCTTTCAAGGGTGGAAATTTTTAAATAAAAAATAACCCCAGGAATCAATAAAAGGATGAATTTGAAGTAAAAAATGTCTTACGATGTTTTTTCGATAGATCAATACTTTTCATCTAAAAATGCATGTTTTCGAGCAGTATTTCAAAAATAAT
>NW_020441667.1:0-1476 GCF_000699045.2 Agrilus planipennis
CTTATTGAAAGATTCGAGTCTCTCTCTCAATTCAGTTCAGAGACTGGATACGAAATGAGGATCTCTCTATTAGCGACTCGAGTCTCTCGTTCAGATACGCTAAACAGTTTTTTTGACAGTCTCGTTTTCAGAGACTCTGAGAGACTGAACATTTTTATCTCGGGCTATGTACCAAACGATTTAGTTTTGAATACTCTATAAATTTCAAAAATATTTTTTTCACTTCACCGCAGATCATTAAAAAAGTTGTCTCGCAGTAAAAAAATGATTTATTATTATTGACGGTACCTACAAAATTATTTCTGAGTTTGTTTTTCAAAAAAAATATGAAGGAAGAACTTTACGGTTTGCCCTTTTCAGTCGAAATTTTCATCATCAGCTCTGAACGGATAAATGTTGGAAGGCCACAGCAGTCAAAAGATGTTAAATAGTCGTTGGTCAGAGAGGCTACCCCAAAATCGAGGGAACAAATTACATTATAACACATCGTGTGCACCCCCGAGCAAGTCTCTTTTGTGTTCTCTTTATAATGGGATGATGCCGCAGCCGACATTTCTCCGGTATCACGAGTTTATTAAGGAGTACCAACCAACAACGTCGGCAGTCCGAAGCCGCAATAAATAAAATATCCCAATTCCAGTGTTGATTTATAGAGGCGTGGGAGGCATGCGGGTGAACAAGTCCTTCTTCGCCATGCTCGGTCGCATACCATCTCGCTTTGCCAGTCATTACTGTTTTGGAATTTTTGTCGAAATTAAACATTTTTCTAAAGGCGTTCCAATTTTTTTGTTTTTTTTTTTAAAAGAGCAAGCTTAATATTTTCAAAGGGGTGGTTATTAAATATTGTAATATAAGTAAAATTTATTGCCTGTTATATTTGTTAGCTGAAAACGCTTTCAGTTGATAGCAAACAGTTAAAAGAACAGGTATTTGCAGGTTTTGTTAGGAAGTATTTTTTCATTTACTTTCAATATTAATATTCTCACATTTAATTGTTAATTTCAAAAATTCAAATCGTTGCATTCCTCAGTATTCAGTGAATTTCGTGACTGTAAAATAAAAGAGAAGTTACATCTATGTTAGCGAACGCTTAATTTAGAAATTCGGAATAGGTTGTTAAAGGTGTGTGTGAGCGAGACGCTGTATGGGTGCGTAACATAGAGGGTAGGCGCGGCGGAAAAGAAGACGTTAGAAGCGTTTGAAATGTGTCGTTACAGGCAAATGATGAGGATACCGTAGATAGAGAAAGTTAGAAATGAAGAGGTATTAGAAAGAATAGGAGAACCGAGGACTATTGAAGATAATAAGAAATAGGCGAAATAGGTTGGTAGGACACCTTCTCAGATTTAGCCCTTGATGTCTGAGAGACATATTAGAAGCAGAAACAGAAATTAAGAGGAGTAGAAATAGATCTAGATTAGATTACGTTCACATATTGTTAAAGATGTGGTATGTCCTAGTTTCAGAAAAATGCGA
>NW_020441668.1:0-1479 GCF_000699045.2 Agrilus planipennis
TCGCGAACAAAACAATTGAATATTTTAAAACTAATAATAATCTTTCGAATTTTATCAAAAAAAACAACGATAAAACTGAAAAGGGACCAAAATCTACAAAAGGTCTAAATCGGAGTAAATTTTGCAAGATAATGTACCTTCAGTAGTAGTTTTTCTGCAGAAAGGTGTCAGGGTTCCATTCAAAGATTTACAATCAGTGTAATACTTTGATGAAATGGCTGAATCTGCTAAGCTGTCGCACCTAGGGTCTTCGAAGGAATTGCACTGATAACATTTCAGGGCCAGACCTGCTAAGCACAATGTACAATTCGAATAAAATGAAATTAAGTATCTACTTATTACTGGATTAAAAATAAAAAATTTATTTCATTTTTATTTCTAAAAAGTGGCGTGTTACAGGCGAATGATAAGGATACCGTGGATAGAGAAGATTAGAGATGAAGAGGTATTAGAAAGAATAGATGAACAGAGGACTCCATAGAAGTCAATAAAAAATAGGCGAGATAGGTTGGTAGGGCACCTTCTCAGGCATGAGAAGCTAGTCAAAGACATGTTAAAACCAGAGCAGGGGTTAGAAAGAGTATAGGTGGACACAGGTTAGATTAATATTCGCAAATAGTTAAAGATATAGGTTGATTGAGTTTTAGAGAATTCTCTTAACTCCTGTTTCTGTCTCTAATATGTCTCTGATCAACCCCTCATGCCTGAGAAGGTGTCCTACCAACGAATCTCGCCTATTTCTTACTGGTTTCCATAACGCCTTCAGTTCTTCTACTATTTCTAAAACCTCATCATTTCTAACCTTCTTTATCCATGGTTTCAAATGCTTCGAAATTTTTCTTTTCAACAGCGCTCACCGTCTACGTTTCATACTCATACTGAGCCTGGCTCCAAACATTAGGTGCACCTTTAATAATTGATTTCGATTTCCAAAATAACCGATCTCGAGCACACATTCTTTTAGTCATTTCTATAGCGCCTTTCCATTCTGAGTTATCTGACTCTTTAAGTTTTGAAAATCAGCCACTTCCTTTCTTTTTTAATCGCCTATTTTTATATCAGTTCTAAGTTGTAATGAGGGGCTAGTCAGAGACATATTAGAGGCAGAAACATGAGCTAAGATGAATAGAGATAGACCTAAATTAGACTACTGTTCACAAATAGTTCAGGGGATGTGTGGGTGGTTCTAGTTTTAGGGAAATGCGAAGATCAGGATCGGAAGGGGTGGAAGTGCGTGTCCAACCAGTCTAAAGACTGACGACCTTATGATGATGATGATGATTTTATATCTATATCAAAATATACTAATTGTAAGCAACTATAAACGACGATAACTTGTTGAGAAACTTTATTTAACAGTATTTCAATCTGATAAATTTTAGAGTACCCTTTTGGGATAATCCTGTGATGATTGTTACAAAAATTATTATAGTCTTCTTCATATTCCTGATGTACTTAGAAATGGATCAATCTTACATT
>NW_020441669.1:0-4253 GCF_000699045.2 Agrilus planipennis
ACAGTAGCAATGGAATACAACAAAATAAATGAGAAATTCCACACATAAAGGTAAAATAAAAGAATTTTGAAGAACTGTGAGCCACCAAATACCTATTCATAATAAGTGAGAATCTGTTGGAATGTTCTTCAGTCTTTCTGGCGTGACCTTCAGTTAGACAATTATAGACCGAAATGGACCAGAAGAATCCAGAAAGTTCTGGCAGTTTGAGGACCATGAGTGTGAGTGGTAGAATATTGT
This sequence comes from Agrilus planipennis, assembly GCF_000699045.2. Lineage (NCBI taxonomy): Eukaryota > Metazoa > Arthropoda > Insecta > Coleoptera > Buprestidae > Agrilus > Agrilus planipennis. Next base: position 241 of record NW_020441669.1, read on the forward strand.
CTTCTCATACCATTATACCTACTAGGAAATGTTCATATATTTCGAGGATTGGTAAACCATCAGTCACAAAACGGTAATAATCTAAAAATAATATAAAAGGAAGCCACTGAGAGGTATCCCTTTCAATATTAAAATACAAAAAATCTGACATGTCTTTTGAGATGGTAATACTATACTTACTGATTATTCTGAGTAGAGTTTAGATAAACTTGTGTACAGAAATGCTTTCTTTCAGAGACGCAGGATTTAACAGCAAATTGGAAAAGATTCTTTCACAAGTTCTTGGTCAAAACGGTCAGACGTGAATCGCGGCTTAGGAACGGTATTTTCTACTCGGCCTTGCTGCCTTTTCTGATCCTTAACAGAATTATTATTTCTAGATTTTGATAATATTAAGTTATAATAATTGCAGAAGTTGATTACGTTCAATATACTGGTGCTTTGAATTTTGTTAGTAATTATTAAAACAAACGATACTTATTATCAATTTATATTGCTAGTACGATTTATACTTATTTACATCATTTTCCTGTCATAACCTGATAACACTCATACGCCCCAATGTCTCGGAAAACAAGATATTTCTTCGAGTAATCGTTTTGTCAGTCCGATGACAAACTGTTGTCTTTTCTTCGAATGAAAGTTATTACTTGGTAAGAACGGCGAGTCAATTTTTCATGTGACGGCTAAATGTCTGACCTTTTCGAAAAATTGGAGTATGTTGCCTGCCATATAATATAGATAAATACGAACTCCTCTTCACATTGTGTATTGCTTAATCCGGATCCTAAAATTCGGTCTGAAAGTTGCCGAACGACAACTATTAACTTGCAAGGTACACAAACATAAACATAACTAATAAATAATACCATGACAGGCTGAAAGGCAATATTTTTCATGTATTATACCAGCCCAATTCATTTACTAAATTAAAGCCGTTAAGGTTGTATAGTAAAGTTTGTCAATTCATAAAGTTGCTTTCAGAAATTGGAAGATATTGGAACTAATCGAGCCGTTTTTTCTCATACACAGGGAGCAATTGAAAAAAGGGCGGAGCTTGCAAGAACGTATCAATTTATAGGGCACCATATAATAAGAAAATTAAATAAATGTTTGTATGTCTAAAAGTTCAGGGAAATGTAACTCCGGCCCTTTGAAGAAACGCGGCTGTACTGTTCGTTTCAATAAGTTAGAGATATGCCCCTTCCCTTTATTAGGATGGGCCGTAGCATAATTCCAAATTCAATTATATTTGTCTGCGAAGCTCATTTCTCCACTGATCATCGAGTGAGAAGTAGACAAAAGTGTACAGTACCATTCGCAAAATTATTTAAACTGCCTCGTTAAAATTTAAGAATATGCTTTACTTAAAAGCATATTTAGCCAAAAATAATAACAAGTGAATTAACGTAACGCTCTACACCTATAAAACTTTTGCTTTGTTTTCTATTGTTAATTTATATACATTTTTGTTTTAAGAAATTGCTAAACATTTTCGTCTAGTACTGTACATTTCTAGTCGATCTGCTTAGACTGCCCATCGAGAGCTCTAGTCGTTCAAGCTTGTTCCAACTATCGTCTTCTGTTCTATCTTCGCGCAAATTTCTTCAAGGTCACAATTCAAACAAATTGAAATGGGCTGCACATTGAATTTTTCTGCTTTATACTTTAGATTAGAGTAAGTGTGATTCAAGATGTTTATGTTACTGTAGTAATTATTTGTTCCTTTGACGTTTAAATCTTAGATTTAGTCAATCTATGTGTAATGCAATAGACTATTTCAGCAATACAAGATCAGTCATTAGAGTAGGTCAGTATGTAACCACTGTAGACTAGTTGTTATTACAATGACGTTGCACGATACTTATGTACGAAAATGAACTATATCGCTACTGTAGAGGACGAAATCCTTGATTTCATAGAAAACAACCCCAAAAGTAGTACACGTGAAATAAAAAAAACGAACACTGGCTCCTCTCACGTAACAGTGTGACAAACTATAAAGGAACTCTACAAGAAATGATAAAGCGCCTGACAATACCTCAATGGTGGCGGGTGAAACCTTAATAACATTACATTTATTCAGATGATAGTCATTTACTTACTAATGTTTACGTAGCCTAATTTTCTTGTGTTCTTCATAATTAGAAAATACCACAAATGGCGCGTCAAACGCCATCTGTAGTACGATGCTACATTTTAGGATTACGTATGCTCCAACAAGGTCTACATGTGTGGATATCTACTTGCTGAAAACGAATCCCGGCGTAGCTCACCTCAACGTGATAGCCACGTTACCATAATCGAATAAAATAATTCGAAGCGGTCTGCGTACTGTNCGCCATTTGTGGTATTTTCTAAAACGCGCTGTTAAGACAGCAGGTAAAAGTTGGTCTGTGTTCTGTCGGAGCTGTCTGCGACGCGCTGATGAGATTCAATAAGATCGAAATCGCGATCCGCGTCTGGCAGTTTCGACAGAATACAGACCACTTCGAATTATTGTATGCTTCTTTATAATTGTTGTACTGCATGCTATCAGCAATTAGTAAATACACTTATAAAATTTATTTATTATTTTCGATTTTATTGTAATAGGCGTCTAAACATTAAGTATGTCTACCTGGTAGTAATTTGTTGGTAAAGCCGGTACTGTTTACATTCTCCATCGATGTAGCTGTAACGTTTTTATCGCATGTCACTATTCAGTACACATGTAGGTTGTCAATTCACTTGGGATTGTAAATTGTTGTGGTTTCTTAAAAATTCATCTGCTTTCAGCCACGCTGCTGAACTCATATGAGATTCCTTATTGCACCTAATAGTTTGGAGTATCTACAACTCAGCAATTAATTCCGTTACACCCTGTATAGGTGACGTATGCATTCCAGCCTCGGCTGAATACAAGGAATTTACATGTTATACTTTAACCATGAAGTAGGTATCGAATGTAGAATAGAAGTAGCGCCGTTTTCTGGAATATCATTTTAAATTGCTACTGAATTATTTATGTGTGAATTTTCTGCAACGGAGCACCTCACAAGGCCCTTTTCATCCCTTTTAACGATTTTCAAAATATTTATTTCTTGGAAGCGTATGAGCTTGAAAGAATGAGTTGATATTTGACTTGACTTGTGGGAATAATGTAGACAGATACATACTAGGAGATATTAGAAGTGTTCACTACAGAGAACAGAGATATTACTAGATACTCCTTGAACACGTATAAATTTGGACGAATAGGCATTGCTATTTGTTTTTTGTTGAGGTTCGATTAAAACAATATATCTTTTCTCAACGGGTGTACTGCTGTACCACATATATAAATACCTGATCGAAGGACCACCGTATAAATAAGACACGGAACTGTAAGATGTATATGTACATTTATTTACACTTTTACATAAGTAACAACTGATTATGAGAATTGTTCTCAGCTGAGTCTACTTTAGACTCTGGCAACTCAAAGTGGAGTTTTTAGTTGAAATGTTTTAGAACGAATCGAATCTTCGACTTCGACTGCCACTGCGACTACTTATTTTTTTGACAAATTTTAGTATTTATGTTACCCTTCTGATGGAAGGGGCAACAACCAGAATTGTATGTACTAACACACACACACACAACAAACTAGGTATTAATAATATTGAATAGTGATTGAAAATTCCAAATGACTAATAGGTAGGTATACATGAATGAAAGGTACAAAAGAGGTAATAAAACTATTTACAATGGGTGTAAGAAATATATACAGATTATTTACTAAAGAGCTTAAGCCAAACTAGATTTAAATTGCCAACTTAACAATGTACCTGAATGAAGTGTACAAAGGAATTAATAGACTTATTTACAAATTACCTAAATTCCCTAAATAGGGGTTTTTCTTAGGACCAACTTACGACTAATAGCCTATAATAATATAAAAGAGGTAATAAAACTATTTACAATGGGGGTAAGAAATATATACAGATTATTTACTAAAGAGCTTAAGCCAAACTAGATTTAAATTTCCAACT
>NW_020441670.1:0-1455 GCF_000699045.2 Agrilus planipennis
ATTCAATTAAAGTTAGATATTCTGCATCGATTGCAACTCGAATTAATTGTACAGCTCGGTTGCGTATATGGATGCAGGACTCTCAACTGGACGCAAACTGCATAAATTTTGTCATACCGTCGGCTTACATAATAAAATTCAAACTCGAACTCACAAACAACTTAAGTCAAACTTCTGGCGGAAACACAACTAATTGGACTTAAATTTCTCCATATATATTATAAATTTTACTTCGTAGATATTTCAGTATCGGAGACCAAAAGTAAGAAAAAATTGACTGCAGCACTTGTGCTTGCTTGAATTCATCCACAACGTATTATATTTGTATCGTGGCAAACAACGTTGAAAATCCGGAAATGTCAAATTTCAGAGTGTAATTATTATCTACTGAGAAAGATGACCACAATTCATTGTGCTTCTTCATCCGCAACGTATTTGTTTCGCGGGACATACTCAGCGGATTAAGTTCAAAAATAATGTGAAAACTCTGGAAATGACAGGATGGTCATGAAAAGTTAAAGATTTTCCACAGTGTAATCGTTACCCAAGGAGAAAGCTGACCATATCACATTGTGGTTCATTGAACTCATCCACAACGTATTTATTTCGTGGTAGATATTCAAAGGATTAAAATTAAATCAGAGTGGCCATAAGAAGTTAAGTATTCCAGAGTGTAATTGTTACCCAAGGAGAAAGCTGACCATAACACATTGTAGTTCACTGAATTCATCCTCAACATATTTGTTTCGTGACATGTTTTCAGCGGATTAAGTTGAAAAATAACGTGAGATACCGTCAATATAACGCCAAAGTTAGGACAAATTAGAGTGTTCATAAGAAGTTAAGGATTCCAGAATGTAATTGATACCTAACGAGAAAGTTGATCGCGACACATTGTGGTTCATTGAATTCCTCCACAACGTATTTGTTTCGTGACAGATATTCAACGGATTAAGTTCTAAAATAACGTGGGATATCTGTCAATGTTAGGACAAATCAGAGTGGTCATAAGAAGTTAAGGATTCTAGAACGTAATTGTTACCTAACGGGAAAGCTGGCCGCAACACATTCTGGTTCATTGAATTCATCCACAACGTATTTGTTTCGTGGCAGATATTCAACGGATCAACTTCAAAAATAGCGTGGAATATCCTTCAATGTTAAAACAAATCAGAGTGGTCATAAGAAGTTAAGGATTCCAGAGTGTAACTGTTAACCAAGGAGAAAGCTGACATAACACATGTGGTTCATTGAATTCTTCCACAACAAATTTGTTTCGTGACAGATATACAGCGAATTAAGGTCAGAAATAACGTGGAATATCCTTCAATGTTAGGACAAATCAGAGTGGCCATATAATGTTAAGGATTCCAGAGTGTAACTGTTAACCAAGGAGAAAGCTGACATAACACATGTGGTTCATTGAATTCTTCCACAACAAATTTGTTTCGTGAC
>NW_020441671.1:0-1467 GCF_000699045.2 Agrilus planipennis
CAAATTTAGAGCATAATGAAAATACATATACACAACATTGTATAAAAATAAAAAAAAAATTTCGTAAGAAGCCCAATGTCCAGGTATGGTCTTAGAGGTGAAGCGTCAACTTCCTTGTGGCTGTTTCCAGCTCGTTGTTACACATCAAAGAGATCATTTTGTTTTGATGTATTTTGTATCATTTGATATGAGATATGATTAGAACTCAATTAGTTATTTGACTATGAATTCGCCCATTTATCTGTACACCACTCTCTGTAGTGTTTTATTTTTTTTAAAATTATGTAATTGCAAGCGTTAATTCCAATGGTCGCGTGACGATAATCGTAAGTAGTTGTTTGTAGTTATAGTACAGTGAATAATATTTGCGTATCATCAAAGTACATGTAGGTTCCATAAGTAGTAGATAACCTTTCGCCTTTCTCGCAGGCTGAATATTGAATTTTTTATTAGTAATTTTCTAGTAATTTGGACCTATATTTATAAATAAATAAATGGTACTTTCAGTAACTTGGACGCCATGACTATAAATGAAGAATTTTTCATTTTTTCTTTCATAGAATCTCTTCTTAAATGTTAGAATTTATCTACTGTGGTTCTGTTTTTCAAAAATTTTAAAACTGTATTTTTCCTAAGTTGTAAATTATGGCTTGCAAAAGAAATAAGGAGGCTGGGTGACCCAGTTGGAAAATTTATGGTGGCGCAATTACAGCAGGAAAAATATTTTTTTTTTATCGTAGTTTTTTCCTGTAAATTGCATAAAACCGATAAAATAGTGCTTTTTTAAATTTGTGTATAATTAATAAACGCCGAAATTGTAGCTCTTGTATGGAACAACAAGACCACCTAAGGTAGACGTTGTGACTTTTTTGCACAATTGCAACATATATACAAGGAATAAGAGGGTAAAAAAGGTAGCAAAGTTGTATGGAGTAATTTTTTTTGGTTAGATTTACTTGAAACTTGGTATTGATGCTCTCTAATATAATTAGTCAAGCACCCATTTCGGCATTTTAAAAAATTAAACCTCTAAGGGGATGAAAAGGGATTACAACATTTATATAGGGCCTACCGTAAATGTCCGTTACCTGGGGCGACGCCTAAATTTTCCGCCTTTCCTATTTTCATAATTGTATAAGATATTTTATTTAAATTGGTGAAGGGGTGTACACAAGAACTTTTAATTTTGCCTTTGAGAAGATAAGTAGTATTTATTATTAGCGTAAATTAAAAATGTATAAGCTTATTTATAGATAGGATAGCGCAGGGTCGTGTCGCCTTTAATAAAAAAGAAGTCACTTCTATGCTCGCGAACGGTTAATTTGGAAATTCGAAAAAGGTTGTTAAAGGTGTATGTTTGGAGCACGGCGTTGTCTACAATTATATATTGTTTGGAAGAATGAGCGGAAGTTAAGAATTACAGGATCCAGATGTCATGGGCTGTATACTTAAAGAAATAATGAAGCA
>NW_020441672.1:0-1453 GCF_000699045.2 Agrilus planipennis
TATTATTAAAATAACCGTTTATGGTCCGTCGTGTTGGCTATCAAATGTAATATTGAATCTAATTGCTACAAAGATGTCTGTATAAATACGCCGTAATTTACATTTACCAAAATATTTTATTTATTTCGACGCATTTTGTGGTAAAACGAAAATTATTGAGGCAAACAACAGGAAATTCAAAATCAATGTTGTGACAATCGACAATGCGGATAAATATTTTCCAAATACTGTTGGTATATACTGTAAAACTTCCGGTTCCGACAATTTTCCGTACGTGGGTAACTGGTAATGGAAAATAAACAATCAGGAATATTTTTTCCGAACTCGAAACTGAATGAAAAAAACTGTTGCCGCGAATTTGTATGACTGAACTTTATCGCAATGTAAAACTTCCAGCTGAGAATTATTGTTTACGTTCTCTAGAGAGTAATATTTAAATCAAAAATATGCAGACCATAAACATTCCCTTGAACATTAAAAATAACGAAATGGGACACATAATGTGTTTATTATTTACGATAAAAGTCATTTCCCGCCTACTACGCGGTTAAAAGATGCATCTAAATTATTGTCTCATATATTTTGAAACTGTATTTCTTTTTATAGTAAGCACTTTGGGCAGAAAGTAAGGCAGACGATTTAATAATCATTTAAAATAATTGTTATTAAGTTTGGAAGGTGCTTGATATGTCTGTTAAAACAGTAATAAAGTGAAAAGAAGAGAAATTTATTTTTGGCATCACAAATTAAAACGAATACGTATTTCACGTCAAAGAAGTATATGTTTTTAATGCCGTTTCCTATTAGGCCAGGAAACAATTGTAAAAAGGGATCTAAAAAACCAAATAATTCCTACCCGCGATTTCAGTATTGTAACGCCTAGGCGAAGGTTATCCTATGAATGTCGAAAAAGTTGTGCGACATGAACTTGTATCAACAACTAGGCCGAAAAATCATTTTTTTTTAATATTGTGAGAAAGCTATAGTTTGGACGTTCAAAATTGCCACAGTCCGCATCTACTTTCTTCTTTTTACCTACTAACTAGACTAAAGCGGTTGCAGACATAACGCCCACTTTTACACGACAGACATTGTAGGGAATATCGTAAACGTAGAAAAGAGATGCCAGGTAGGAATTGCAGCGAACACTAATAAAGAAAAAGGAATCAATGTGTAACAGAAAGAGATGCGGACAAGCATAATTGGAGTGTGCTGCCGGCATCGGACTTTAGCTTTAGAGTTTAACATTCTCAGGAATGTAGATAAGAAAAGACGCTTGTTTAAAGATATAACTTTAACCAGGCAGAATCAAAGCAACCTGTAACTATTATTCGGTTATCTCTTTTCACTTTGTATTATCTACTCATAAAGCATTTCCCAACTTAACAAGGGTGTATTTAAAACGCAGCAAATGACTACAGCACCAAGTGGAAACTAGAAAGAAGATACGTAT
>NW_020441673.1:0-1455 GCF_000699045.2 Agrilus planipennis
AATTAAAACAAAAAGCTCATTCCGAGTGGAAATGTAAGATCCGGTCCTCTCAGTACAGTACTTTCTTTGCGAATACTTTGATGCTGCAAAACCGAAGCAGCAAAAGTTTTTATCTAGATTTAAAGTCTTGGGCTGATTTATCTCCGTCGACTAATTAATCTTCAAGTTAAATTTTGCATCTCTTAAAGCTTTGATCTCAATGCATTAAACTAATTTAGCCTCTATGCAATGCGATTTTTATTACGGATTTAAAATTAATTAAACAGACTACAAAGTCAGTTTTTAAAAATAAGAAAAGCAGGTGGATGATAGAGTTAATTAAGTCTTACAATACAAATCAAAAATGTACTGCACCTGTACATAATTGTAACCTAATTACCCAAAAAATAATATTACAAATAGACGGTGTTCAAGATAGCTTCAACTGAAGATAATATTAAATTTACTTCTAGAATTTTGTTCCACCTCTTAGGATGGATAGTTTTGTTTAGAAATGAATGACGTATGAATTATTTATTATTTCTGAACTCTTCATAACCTGTTCTTAAAAATTTCATTGAAAATAGATGCTAATTGAAGTCTACAACATTTTATGTTACATTTTATAATATTTATTTAAATACGTCCATTCAAAGAGGTAAGTAACAAAAATTAAGTAGCTAGACTTTTCCCATTATGGAAAGGCATCCAGAAAATTATTTTCCAAACTGTTTTTGGGATATTATCATTCATTATTTACGTCCATGTAGCAGATTTTACCTCAACAAGTATCTATAGTTAGGGCATTCAAAATTGACATAGTCCACAATAAAACTGTCGCATTTACTTTCTTTTTAACTTACTAACTAGACTAGAGAGGTTGCTGACAGAACACCTACTCTTACTCACGACAGACGTTGTACGGAATATCGTAAACATAGAAAAGAGATGTCAGGTGGGAATTGCAGCGGGCACAAATAAAGAAAGAGGAATAACATTACACCAATTGATGTGTAACAGAAGGAGATGCAAAAAAGCAGAATTGGAGCATTTTGCAGCATCAGACTTTAAAGAAATTTTGAACAATCTCAGGAATCTAGGGAAGCAAGACGTGTGTTTAAAAATATAATTCCAACCAGGTAATTATAAAGCCGACCCTGATCTTTTGCGAACCTAAGCAACCTCTACCCGTTGCACCGCTCACTATTATTCGGTTATCTCTTTTCACTTTGTTTGTACTCTTCATGAAGCATCTCCTAACTTAACAAGGGCGTGTTCAAATCGCAGCAAATGACTGAAGTCCTGAGTGGAAACAAGAAAAAAAGATGTATCCATTCTCACAGATAATTTGTTGCGGACTTGGTCAATTAAAAACTTTTACTTTTAAACTTTTGGGTGTTTCATTCCCATCAGCCAGTAATGCTGGTGGGCGGGCAGTCCCTCCGGACTACGCCGGAAGGTAGGGCGGAAGGCCCT
>NW_020441674.1:0-1448 GCF_000699045.2 Agrilus planipennis
CCCTGCAGAGTTCTCTTCTCCGCAGTTTTCGAAAACTTAATTTTAACCTGTGCACGATGAATCGACTTCGCTTCTGCGATAAAGCAGCGTTTTAGGATTTTAACGTTCGTTACCTTCTAAAATTGCAACCTTACTTTGACCAGATGAGACTTCATTGAAATGCTAACGAGTTTCAGCTTTCGAGTACATCATTCTTCTAATAATGTCAATAAATGCATTAAGAATTAACGTTATTTCTTTAATGATTACGTAAAATTGCGTGTTAATTGAATCTGTGGTTTCAAAAAAAAAATGTATTACAATTAGTCTACTGTTTAAAAACACAACTAATAAACATTTATTGTTATTTCCGTGAAATACAGCGTTTTTTCCTAGTAAAATATGAACTGTCCTAATTTTTAGATGGAAAGCTTTTACGGACATTTAAGCTCAAAACAGTTGAATGTATACCTACATTTAAAAAAACATATATAACATTACCTTAATTGTTTATTCTATGATGGTGATGGATTATTCATATTATTTTACCAAAAATCGTGTTCGCTAATAAAAAGAAAAGCTGAAATATTTGCAAATTATTAGTTGATTAAGCTTAATACTTTCGCATATACATGGTGATAAAAGTAGAATAGTTCCACTAGTAATGGCTCTTTTTAACTTTTATAACAGATTATTTTTGAAGGCACTGTTGGACCACCCTCGGTTTGAGTTTTTATGGTATTACAAATAGGATGTACAGTAACTTAATTGAGAATTTTAGTTTATTAACAACAACATAAAATCATATTCAGTTGTAGACATCCATAAACTTATTTGTATTTATTACTAGCTTTTCCCCGCGGGTTCGCTCCCAAAAATTAATATTGTTTCTCCGTAAAACCTTTTAACTCCCAATTCACTCTTACAACGTTTTAATTTTATGTAATGTCTCCATTTTACATTTTAAATACAAATGTAGCAACAACAGTTCATCCGTAAGGGTTGATTTTTAAAAATTGTCAAAACACGTATTTGTTTAATTTCAACAATGAGCAACCTTCGAGTAAATCGGAGTACAAATAAAATATACCCCATGGAAACGTTGCAACCTCTTTTCATTTGATTAGTAATATCAAACAGCATATATACCAAGTTTCAAGTAAATTGAACCGACTAGTTGTTTTTTATAGGTTTTTATTTCATTTAATAAGAGCAACGTTTCGACTTGTGTACAGTCATCATCAGGCCGAATGATATCAAAGATGACAAATTTTATAACTTCAGGTATTTTGTTTAACAATATGATATGAATGTTAATCAGTCAGCAATTAAGTTTTTAACAAAATTGTATTATATGTATGTTTTTTTAACCTGATGATGACTGTACACAAATCGAAACGTTGCTCTTATTAAATGGAATAAAAACCTAGAAAAGCCAACCAGTCGGTCTACTGGCAAAGTTAAATTCA
>NW_020441675.1:0-1466 GCF_000699045.2 Agrilus planipennis
GCAATTAAACAATTTTTGAAACCTAATGTGTTTTTAAAAAAGAAATAGTGAAGGAGACTGTGGTAAATAAATAGAAAAACATGAAACAGACTCACCCCCAATAAAGGTATATTTACAAGTCTGAGTCTCTTCTTCTAGCGTGTTTCTCTTAACTTATTGAGTTTTAACAAAAATAGAGTTATTTTTAAACTGTCTCCGCAAATATTGCGACAAGAAAGAACCAAATCGAAAAATTATTCCCACAAAAGTTGAGTTGAAAGAGAAACTTTTGGCTCTATGGTCCAGATCCTTGTCGGAAATCTATCTCAGCGAGTTCCTGTGATCCCTTTCTTTTTTTTTCTTTTTATTACAAAATCTATATCCTATCCTAACCTAACTTAACCTAAATTTGTTTTTTTAAGTATTTTTTATTACAAAATCAGATTATAGGTCATCATTATCATCATAAGGTCGTCAGTCCTAAGACTGGTTGGACTAATATGTCTGTGACTAGACCTTCATGTCTGAGAAGGTGTCCTACCATCCTATCTCGCCTATTTTTTATTGACTTCCATAGATTATAGGTACAGAAAAAAATACTCCAAATATGAGTCTTACCCGGATCCTACACAAGAATTAATACAAATTACTTTGTGGTGTATTAGTACGAGGGTAAGAAATCTAATAATCACAATTTTAGGAGAATTCATTAAATTTTAATGCAGAAAAGAAAAGATAAGTGTGTATAAAGTAAGTATTTTTGTGCATTTTGTCCTTTACATTCTTGAACGCCCTATTATAAACTAGTATTTGTATATTGTACGATAAATAAACAAGAAATTAAGAACCATTGCCCCGCATGTTCATTTATAGAAAGAAACAAAGTATGACCACCATCGTTTGTTATTCGAACCTGCCTTCCCTCATAAAAAGACACAGGGATCCCCTTGCACTTAACGATGAAAGTAAACAAAACAGCGTATTGGGGGGTTTTAAAGGCTAACGACTTGTTCGAATAAGCCGCTAGTATTCCGCAAACGACTCGACTCGAGTTTACTACGAATTAGCACTTTTTCGAGAGTGCATTCGCCTGAGTCAGTCAGTCTTATAAGATAACAAACGTTGACATTCTACACGCGGAGGAAAGTTAATGGACTGTACAGATAAGTAATCGCAATGTAGTAATGCGTTGTCTCAACTTATGTATGTTTTAATATGCTTTTATACTAAAGAAAATGATTACAGCATGGCACAGGACAGTAATCTTGAATATGACAGACTCTTTATGGTTAAAAGCTGTGTAATAAGGGTGGATAAGTATATTACTTTTCAATAAAATACCTTCTTTTCATATAAACTGACTGTTTCCAGAGACAATTCTTCTGTTATTTTCAATATATATAAAATATTTTTAGCTACATTTAAATTTTTTAATTTGAAGTAGGCATATTATGATTTAAATTTTACCAACAATTCTTAAAACATCG
>NW_020441676.1:0-1447 GCF_000699045.2 Agrilus planipennis
ATTAAGTTTATGATGCTGAACATTGGATACCAAAAGGTAGGATTTTTATTGCCCTACAAAAAATTAGTTCGGGAAAGAATATGATTTATAAAGCATTAAGGAAGTAATGTTAATAATAGGTTTTCAACATGCTAGGGAAAGGAAATTTTTTGTCTGAAACCCCACTTCTAAATAATTAACTAATTGTGTGAATAAGATACTGTGTGTGAATTTGTCGTTTGTTCGTCAGAAATAATTGTTTGTTCGTCTTTCGTTTACTTAAAGAAAATTAAACAAATTTTCATTCTCAATTTAGCTCCCCCTTGTAAAAAAAATAACTTTTTTTGCTTTAAATCGATTAATTAATATTCAGTAGATGTTTGTTCGATGATTATTGTTTTTCGATTGTAAATAATGTTTACATTTTTTTAAATATTCTTATTGAATCATATCAATGAGTAATGCGTATAGATACATCGACGTAAAGAAAGCGTATTTTTTATAGGAAATGGAAAAGTTCAAAGTTCAATACGAAAAAGAAAAAAATGATAGCGTAAAAAGACTACAAGAAATGGATGAAATTTATCAAAGACTGATCGACGTGAAAAGTGAAGTAAGGAAAGTTTATTTACCATTAAAAATCAAAATTACCGTTTTACCCCTTGTATTGCTGTGTTATTAGTTATTAGTACCATCCTCGGTCAAAATTCACCCAATCCATGTCACTATTATACCTACTCCTAAGTTTGTAAGTAATACAAACAATAAAAAAAAAAAAATAAAATCCTATTGCGACTTAGTAATTACTAAAAGTTACTAATTAAGTCTTGTTTATTACTTTTGAATGAGTAGTTGAAACGTGGTGGGGGTTTTAGTTTTTTTACTTTATTTATATTTAAAAAAATGCGTTTTTCTCTATCTGAGTACATATTGTGATAAAAAAGATATGTGTGGGTTTTTTTAAGGTTAATTTCATAGATACATAAGGTATCACAGACCAGGTGAGATTTCTCATGAAATAGTGTCTCCATATTCCTCGTCGGCGCTTGGGAAAAATAAATATTGAAATATGTTATTTTAAACCATTTATTATTCTAAAATTATAAATTTAAACAGCAATCAATAATTAATCAAATAAACAAATCAACTGTTAAGAAGGAATATATATTTGCTGAAATCAGATAGATAATCTTTGTAGATAAAAATTGTGCTATTTAATAAAATAGAGGGCGCTGCGACCGCTAAGACCACCAATATAACTCAAAAAGTATTTATTTATTCAGTTTGTTTATAATTCCATTATCATTTTCAACGTGTGAAGATAAAGGTTAATGTATTTTTTAATGTCATGTATTGACCTCGAGTTCATAGCGACTACAGCGATCTACTACTTTTTTTTATGTGATTGGGCATTATATCTATAGTATTCTTCACGTGTGCAGCCATAAAGATTATTCCTCTATTTTAT
>NW_020441677.1:0-1446 GCF_000699045.2 Agrilus planipennis
AAGAACAGTTCTGTTATAAAGATATTGTATCTGCTTTTCATTTCCAAGTTTGAAAAATCAAGTCAAATGTAACTGCCTTAAAATCCGTATAATTTTTGCCTATAAATCCACCCTATTCCTATTTTGTTAGAGTGTACACGAATTGCTCCAGTTTTTAATTTCACTACACACCAATTTTTTTCTTTTAGAAATTTATTATAAATAAACTATTTTGTAATGTTTTAGACATTTTTCTGTCGCTAAACTTACTTTGGTCCCTGTTTGAAGTATCATTGTTTAACAATCACTCTGTGATCAAATCGCGCCTTCTATTGTTTCTTGCGGTTGTTGATTTGAAAAATCAAGTCAAATGTAACTGCCTTAAAATCCGTATAATTTGTGCCTATTAATCCGCCCTTTTCCTATTTTGTTAGAGAACGCACACGAATTGCTCCCGTTTTTAATTTCACTACACATCAATTTTTTTTTTAGAAATCTATTATAAATAAACTATTTTGTAATCTTTTAGACATTTTCTGTCGCTAAACTTACTTTGGTCCCTGTTTGAAATAACACTTTAAAAGATGACATTCATGCATATTTGTACATGTGTGTATTTATTTTGTTCTTTTTTTTATTCACAAGCCATGTGGGTCACTTGGCACGAATAAATTTAGAGGCAATGAATCAAGGATGAGATTCGGTCGTATGAATGGAACTAATTCGCAATAGTGTTTTTTTTCTCTTTCGTGGCCTTTTAGAAAGACTTGCAACTGCACCTAATAAGAACGAAAAAAAAAAACAGGATTATAAAGATTGTTTTAAACAAAAAGTATCTGGACGATAATGGTAGTAGTAATTATTGTTTTATTTGACTAGCGATACAGAAATTGATTATGTACTTTTATGCTTAAGAACTTGCCTTTGTTATTCCTTGCAAAATGCATTTTCTATGGAAGGACTTTTTCTGTAAAATTTCTTCTCATATTCGCCATTTATTTATGTAGATACTTTCATTTAGTTTCTACTAATTTTTTTTTTGTTTTTGAGAAACTTGACCGCAAAATTTCTTGCATCTTTGCGGTAAACCGTGGCCACTGTGGGATGTAATTACTATGCCTTTATTGCTTTTTGAGGTGGCAGTTTCTAGCACGAGTTACAAAAAAGGTCTGGCACCAACTGGTTTTAGAAATTTCTATTTCAATTGTCAACGAAAAGTCAGATTGTATTGTAATCCAAAGAGATTCCTTTAGCCATCGTGTAATTCTGGTTTTATTTTATCGTAATAGTTGTAAAACACTTCATTATTCATTAAAATGTGTAATATTTAATTACATCGAAATCCGTCCCATTGATGCATAAAAATCCGCCCCCGGGCGGATTTTTATGCAACAAAAAGACGGATTTTGAAGGAATCAAAAGTGTTTATAATCGACATGTTTATGGAATAACTCATTTTCTATTATG
>NW_020441678.1:0-1513 GCF_000699045.2 Agrilus planipennis
CGAGTCTCTCGTTCAGAGACGCTAAACAGTTTTTTTGACAGTCTCTCTCAGCGACACCAGAGAAACTCGATGAGAGACGGAGACTCGAGTCTCGCTTTCAGAGACTCTGAGAGACTAAACATTTTTATCTCGGGGAATTAAAAATATATAAACATCTAAGTCTTTTGACTAATTACATCTCTGCAGCTCTCATACACCAGCCGTCCCTGCATTTGACTAACCTTTTATTCGATTTTGGTTTTGATTCTTCGCTTTCGTAGAACAAGAAGACGAATAACGTTCCTCGCAGTCGACTAAAAAGGAAACTGTATGTAAGTTTTAAGAGCGGACATTAGTGAACATGTAGATCTGGACAATCTGTAGAACTAGCTAAATCTATTCTAAAGATTCGTGTACTATTAGAAAGTTACGCTAAGTAATGTAGACTATTTTATTTTGATAAAAATAAATTCGAAACCTCAATATTTGTAAAATCCTACTTAATTAACACTTACTATCGCAACCTTACAGTCTCGCTTAAAAGGTTTTACTTCAAAAAACTAGTATTTCATTCAAACCAACTAACATTGCTTGACAAGCTTCGCTGCTACACTCTAATCTATGGTGCAAAGTCGGAAGATAGGGCGGTAGTTCCCTCTAAGAATTGTAAGAATGGGTGGTTGACGGTTGGGAGCAAACAGATAAGACAAATAGATAGAATGGGTCAACATTTTACTCGTGTTTCTGGAATTACTAATTTGAACACAAGCAAACTAATGTTTCCGGATAAAATATGGCATTCTTAATGTGGTTAAATGTCGGCAGGTGACTCCCACTGTACATACTCTAAAAATTTTATTTATAATATAAAATATAATGTTTTTAATAAAGCTATCTATCTATCTATACTCCAAGCAATAAAACTACTAAGTGTTTCCCCTTGTTTACGCCTAGTTGAAATTATAATATTCAGTTAACCACTTGTGCCTATAAAAATCAAAATAGGTTGGAAACTTTTAATAAGATTGTTTTCAAGAATTAATGTATCCATTAGCGCGCAAACAGAAGGAATATGATAATACGCCTAATATTTATATCGAAATACGTCAATTTATCTATCTACCCAAGATAAAAATGTTCAGTCTTCCAGAGTCTCTGAAAGCGAGATTCGAGTTTCCGTCTCTCATCGAGTCTCTCTGGTGTCGCTGAGAGAGACTGTCAAAAAAACTGTTTAGCGTCTCTGAACGAGAGACTCGAGCCGCTCATAGAGAGATCCTCATTTGTTATCCAGTCTCTAAACGAGTGACTCAAATCTCTGAACGAGAGACTCGAATCTCTCAATAAGTGGTGCCTCGATAGACATGGTTAAAATTTTCTAAGTTCAAAATATTTCAGAGACCCGAGTCTTTCTACGAGAGACTCGCGTGTCTCAATTTTTCAGTTTTATTCATTCAGTGTCTCTGTGAGAGACTCGAATCTCTGAATTAACAATTTTATCGTTCGAGTCTCTCATACAGAGACTGTGAGAGATCCA
>NW_020441679.1:0-1459 GCF_000699045.2 Agrilus planipennis
ACCGATCATCGAGCGAGAACTAGACAAAAGTGTACAGTACCATTTGCAAAATTATTTAAACTGCCTCGTTAAAATTTAAGAATATGCTTTATTTATAAAAGCATATTTAGCCAAAAATAATAACAAGTGAGTTAACTTAACGTTCTATACATCTGTAAAACTTTTGCTTTGTTTTCTATTGTTAATTTATATACATTTTTGTTTCAAGGAATTGTTAAAAATTTTTGTCTAGTACTGTACAGTTCTGGTCGATCTCCTAAGACCGCCCATCGGGAGGTCTGCTCGTTCAAGCTTGTTCCAACTATTTCTGTCTTGCTCACCCCTAGTGTTTATTCTTTCTATCTTCGCGCAGATTTCTTCAAGGTCACAATTCTAACAAATTGAAATAGACTGTACAACAAAACTCATAACGGGATAAAATAGACAGTCGAACTGAAAAGGCATGAATGTTCGATTTTTTTTTTTGTTTTCATGGACACCAGCCGTCCGCACGACTGGGTAGTGTCGGATTCCCGAGGAAGGTGTTCTCGGACCTACTGACTAAAACCCCTCTACCTCAGGCCGTTCTAGGAGCTATCGGTTCAGGTCCTCTTCAGCTGTGTGTTTTAGGTGATTGTGTATTTAGTTGTCGTTAATGTGTATTATGTGTGTGTGTGTGTTTGTGGAATGTGTAAGTGTGTGAATGTGTATATTCGAACCTCCGGCATATATATGACAAAAATAGTATACGCGCCACGGGAGGGAAATTATAACATCGCAACCCGCGTTATTGTGACCCTCGTCTTCGACTCGGGTGACAACATCACATGGGTTGCAGTGATATACTCTCTTTCCTAGATGCTCCAACTACCAATTTAAACGTTTCCAACGCCTTCAGCTCGTTTGATGTGAATATTTTATGAACAATTTTGACATCTTTGAAATTAGATTTTTGAAAAATTTTTGTATTCATTCGTGTAGTGTTGTTTTCCAAGGGGGGTTAAAATGCCCATTTTAGGACTTTCACAACATTTTCGATCCTAGGAATACCAGAACTTTTATGACTAAACTTGTTTCTGCCTCCTTTTATCTTACGGACGAATATCTTCAAAATACATTAAAGTAAATTAATTTTTACCACTACAAATAACCTCAAATTAATGACGAATAATTGTTACTGCTGCCGTACCCCCGTCGGGAATCGAACCCAAGTCCCTGCCTTTACGCACCATTGTTCTACCACTGAGCTACGAGAGAGGTGATAAAATTAAAAACGACTATCTTGTCCAACTCTGAAAGTTACAGAATTGCCGAACCAATGTATAATCATTATCACTACATTAGGTCTTTAAAACTACGCAACGGATTTTGATGCGTTTTTTTTTAATAGATAGTGATTGAAGACGAAGGTTTATGTATATAATACATGCATAATATAGTAAGGGTTGCCACCTGTACTTTATTATAAAGTATTGTACTC
>NW_020441680.1:0-1508 GCF_000699045.2 Agrilus planipennis
TAACATTCCACGCTCCTACTCGTGAAATATGGCACCTACCCCTATTACACCTATTGATGACATCCCCCGAGGTAGTCCCTGCTCGGATATCCGAACGGGGTACTAGTTTACGTCCGGAGTGGTTTACCTCAGGGGACACCATCTATTTAGTTTGGTGTTTTTTACTTGGGAAATCTTAATGTGGTGGTTTCCCGTTGCCTTCCACATCGCTGTAGTGTCCATCAGAGTGCAATACCGATCCTCGTGATCTCTGCCACCTTGAGTACTGAAAGAGCTGCTGCCCTCTTTCTGGCACTTGTTTTAGTCTGGTTTCTTTCTAAGAACCCCGTCCCCCCATTATGGTTGAACCTATGGCCCGACTCCCTAAATCATCGAAACTAGCAACCCGATCCAACCACTCTAGTTTGTACATAATAAATATTGTATAAATCTGCTCTTCTTTTGGGTGTTTCATTCCCACTAGCCAGTAATGCTAGTGGGCGGGCAGTCCCTCCGGACTACGCCGGAAGGTAGGGCGGAAGGCCCTCTTCAGCCTGCTTTCAGGAATCGTGGGAATGGGTGGGTGGTGGTTCGGGTGAGAAAGTTGAGACGGACGAAATGAAGACAGAAGAGAATGAAAGATTATCTGTGGAATATTACTGCCTCAGAATTTGCCTAGGTGATCCAAGGAAACCACAGAAAAGCTTGGACCAAGGCAGACGGACCCGAAATCGAACCGGCGTCCTCCCGAATGCTAAGCAATGGTCTGGACGTCTACGCCACGCCGCTCGGTTATAAATCTGCTCATTATATGAAGGATGATATGGAAATTTAGCATAAAGAGGGAAAACATCAGAATTATTATGAAACTTCAGGAAAGTTTTGGGAACTTGAAATTTTAGAAATAAAGAAAGCTATTTTTCTTAAAGATGAGGTCGTTGACGTCCTTTGTTGCATATGCTCGTTTCATTAATAAACAAGTGACAGAGCTGGTTTAAGAAAGATGTAAAGGGAATGTTAAATTGGTGATTGATATGATTTCGGATCGCTACGGTCAAATTACCGAGACATTATTCACGTATTTAAGTCAACATTTAATCTTAGGGACAAATGAAAAAATTACTTCTGGAGATACTTCGTTCACTACTCCGTTGCATCAACTACAACCTGACAAGAATAGGAAGAAGTTTCAGTTAGGAATGTTTATACGCGGAAGAATAACAAAGAGAGTATTCGGAGGAAGGAGCGTAGAATAAGGAAGATTTTTCGCATGTCTCCTCTAAACATGGAGAAGGAACCTATATGAATTGCTAACCAAATTGTCGACTGCTTTGAAATAATTGAGAATAAATAAAAAAATCACTGGAGCTCGTAGTGAAACAAAAGGAATGCACGCAAATAACAAAAACCAATGGGAGTAGTTGTGGTGCGCCCGAATGTTATCTCGCCAGACAATCGAACAAAATCCTTTTACGTATTCTCCATTTATTTTTAAGGAATCTTTAGACGATTATACTTATGATACAACA